>NW_021145972.1:0-28407 GCF_002837175.3 Physeter macrocephalus | reverse complement strand
TGGGGGACCGGAGCCTGTGCTGCGAAACGGGAGAGGCCACAACAGTGAGAGGCCTGCGTACCAAAAAAAAAAAAAAAAAAAAAAAAAAAAGATTATGTAGGTAGGACGCCCTATCTATGCATCTCATTTCAGGAGAGGAAAAGGGGTGTTATGAAAATAGTATTTGTCCTAAAAGGTGTTTGGGATCCCCTGGGGTTGGGACATGTTGGTCTAATTGGTTTGGGAGACTGAGAAGGCTCCATGAGAACCAGGTTGCTTTGGTTATTCAACATGTATTGAGACCTGCTGTGTTCATGGCCCTGTGCTGGACAGTGCTGGGGACACAGCAGTGACAGAGACAACTCCAGCCCTGCCCCCACAGGGCTCGGAGGCCAGTAGGGGATACAGAACTGTCCCTGGACAGTGAGGACCCTGAATGGGCAGAGCTGGGATGTGGGGATCCAGAGACAGCCTAGAGGGGCATCTGACCTGGCCTGAGGTCCAGGAGGGCTTCCTGGAGGAGGTGACATCTGAGCTGAGCCCGGAAGGATGAGGAAGACTTAACAAGAGGAAGAGGCTATGAAGGGTGTTCCAAGCAGGAGGAATGACTTATGCCAAGGCCCAGATGAGGGAGAGCGTGTTGTTTTCAAGGAACTGAAAATATCGTTCAGTGTGGCTAGTGCAGGATTTCTCAACGTCAGCTCTGTTGACATTTGGGGCTGGATGAGTATCGGCAGGCGGACTCTCAACCACTGCGCCACCAGGGAAGCCCCTGGATGAGTCTTTGCTGTGGGGGTTGTTCTGGGCATTGTAGGATGTTCTGCAGATTCCTGGCTTCAACCCAATAGTTGCCAGTAGGACCCTTTCCCTAATCCACCCTAATCCAAGATAATCTCAGCTCGAGATCCTTGCTTTAACCACATCGGCAAAGACCCTCATTTCAAACAAGGTCACAATTTGAGGTTCTAGTGGTGACAATCAAAAATGTCTCCAGGGACTTCCCTGGTGGCACAGGGGTTAAGAATCCACCTGCCAATGAAGGGGACACGGGTTCGAGCCCTGGTCCGGGAAGATGGCACGTGCCGCGGAGCAACTACTCCCGTGCGCCACAACTACTGGGCCTGTGAGCCACAGCTACTGAGCCCACGTGCCACAACTACTGAAGCCTGCGCGCCTAGAGCCCACACTCCGCAACAAGAGAAGCCACCGCAGTGAGAAGCCCACGCATCGCAACGAAGAGTAGCCCCCCGCTCACCACAACTGGAGAAAGCCCGCGCGCAGCAACGAAGACCCAACGCAGCCAAAAATAAATAAATAAATAAAATATAAATAAATTTTTAAAAATATTTTAAAAAAAATGTCTCCAGACATTGCCAAATGTCCCCTGGGGGGGCAAAATCACCCGTGTTGAGAACTAGGGGGTGAGAACAGGCAGTACGAGGAGGGGAGAAAGGGGAAGATGTGGCTGGAACGGTCAGCACAGGGCTGGGCACCAGCAAGTCAGGGATACTTTCTGTCTGAGGGACACTATGGAGGGCTGGGCCACGTGGAGGCTGGCAAGGCCTGGGGACTGGCTTCAAATTTTTTTGTTTACTACAATTAACTTTTTATTTATTTATTTTTAAAAATATATATATATATTTATTTATTTGGTTGCACTGGGTCTTAGTTGTGGCAGGCGGGCTCCTTAGTTGCAGCTCGCGAGCTCCTTAGTTGCGGCACGAGGGCTCCTTAGTTGTGGCATGTGAACTCTTAGTTGTGGCATGCAGGTGGGATCTAGTTCCCTGCCCAGGGATCAAACCCGGGCCCCCTGCATTGGGAGCACGGAGTCTCATCCACTGAGCCACCAGGGAAGTCCCTGGGTTCAAACTGTGACCCTGCCACTGTAGCGGTTGAATTGTGGCCCCCAAGATATGTCCACCCAAAACCTCAAAATGTGACCTTATGGGGAATAAGGGTCTTTGCAGATGTAGTGAAAGTAAGAATCTCGAGTTGAGATCATTCTGGATTAGGGCGGGCCCTAAATCCAGTGACAGATGTCCTTATAAGAGACAGAAAAGGAGAAGACACAGAGTCACGGAGAGGAAGCCCTGGTGAAGGCTGAGGCAGAGGCTGGAGTGATGCGTCTACAAGCCAAGGGATGCAAAGAATTGCCGGCAGCCTCCAGAAGCTGGGAGAGAGGCAGGGCCTCCAGAAGGAACCAACCCAGCTGACACCTTGATTTCAGACTTCTGGCCTCCAGAAGTGCGAAAGAATATATTTCTGCTATTCGGAGTCACACAGTTTGTGGTCATTTGTTATCGGACATCAACCCAGCCACTTAGCAGCTGTGACACCTTGCACAGAGAAGCCTCACTGAGCCTGTTTTCTCTTTCTGTAATGTGAGTATAAACAAAGGCCCTTACCTTTTAGAACTGTGATGCAAATGAAAAAAGTGTCCCTTTAACCAATAAGTTAGCAAATATTCATGTCATGTTCATAGGCGATCAGCTGGTATTATGTGGTCAAGGGTCTTTCAAGTAACAGCAATATAATAGTGGCAGTTAAATGTACCTCCTGTGTCCCTGGCACTGTTTTAAGTGCCTCTTGCTGCTGTCAAACAACACACGTTTATTCTCCTACTGTTTTGGGAGTCAGAGGTGCAAAATCAATTTCACTGGGCCAAAATCAAGGTGGCGGCAGGACCACGCTCCCTCGGGCGGCTTGAGGGGAAAATCAGTTTACTAACTTTTTCAAACTGCTTTCTCAGGGACTTCCCGGGTGGTGCAGTGGGTAGGACTCTGTGCTCCCAATGCAGGGGGCCCGGGTTCGACCCCTGGTCAGGGAACTAGATCCCGCATGCCATGCCGCAACTAAGAGCCTGCATGCCGCAACTAAAGACCCGGCGCAGCCTAAAAAAATAAATAAATATTAAAAAACAAAACCAAACAAACAACAACCAAAACATATATATATTACACAACTGAATCACTTTGCTGTACACATGAAACTAACACAACACTGTAAATCAATTATACTTCATTTAAAAAAATTTTAAAATTAAAATAATAAAAAAATAAAATGGGAGTGAGGAATGATCACCTCCTCAACTGGCTGGGAGGGGCAAAAGGGATCAGGACCAGCTGGAGCCTGAGCTCCAGGAAGGGGCCCCATCAGTTGTAGCTTAGCTGACCTTTGGGTTCTTCTTGCTGGGCCTCTGCATTCTCCTTGGTAAAGTGGAGACGATAAGGAACTCCCTGAGTTGCTCAGAGAGTTCCGGTGAAAATGCTGAGTGCCCCAAGGAGGGCTTCTCAAGGTCCAGCTCACTCTTCATCACACCTTCTGATTCCCCAATGGACACACCGAAAAGTGTTCAGTTTCACTTTTTAATCAGAGAGCGGCAACTCAAAGGACACGTGAGACACACCCTTTGGCCATGATGTTGGCAAAGATCAAAGAATGAGAAACGCAATGTCAGCGAGGCTGCGGGGGAGGATGCACTCCTGTCCTGCCTGGGGAAGTGGAAGTGGGCACACCGTCTTTCCTGAGCTGCCACCATCAGAGGTGGCTTTCCTGCGAAATGGAGGAAGTGTAAGTCTCTGGGCCCCTCATTTCCATGGCTTCGTCCAACGCCCTGGGAGGTGCCCTTGCAATCTTGTACTCTTTTTTTTTTTGGGGGGGGGGGTGCTGCGCCACCTGCGGTTTGCAGAATCTTAGTTCCCCGACCAGGGATCGAACCAAGGCCCAGCAGTGAAAGCGCCAAGCCCTAACCACTGGACCACCAGCGAATTCCCTACTCTTTTTCTTCAAGGGGGTTTCCAACTCGATATGAACTTCAGGCTCTACGTATCCTGGGCCAGCCTCTGTTCATTTTTACTGGAAAGTCAAAATGTGAATTAACCTCTGATCCAGCAATCTGCCTTCTTAGAAGCCATAAGACTGGTCTCCATTTATTGAGAACGTACAATATTTCAGGCCTAATATACTGGATGTGTATTAATCGATTAATCCATTGAATTCTGCACAACAAACTAGTAGGGAGGTGTTATGATCTCCGTTTTACAGATGGAGAAGATAAAGGCCAGAGAAGTTTTAGATACGTATTCCCCAAGATCACACAGTTGGTAAATGACAGAGCCAGGATTCAAAGCCAGAACTTCTGGCTTCAGAGTCTTTTTTTTTTTTTTAATTTATTTTTGGCCGCGTTGGGTCTTCGTTGCTGCACGCAGGCTTTCTCTAGTTGCGGCGCGCAGGCTTTCTCTAGTTGCAGCGAGTGGGGGCTACTCTTCGTTGCGGTGTGTGGGCTTCTCATTGTGGTGGCTTCTCTTGTTGCGGAGCACGGGCTCTAGAAAGCAGGGGCTTCAGTAGTTGCAGCACGTGGGCTCAGTAATTGCGGCACGTGGGCTCAGTAGTTGTGGCACACAGGCGTAGTTGCTCCGAGGCATGTGAAATCTTCCCAGACCAGGGATTGAAACTGTGTCCCCGGATTCTTAACCACTGCGCCACCAGGGAAGTCTCCTGGCTTCAGAGTGTTAATCATGACATTGTGAGTCCTTTTTGAGCAAGGTCACAGATCATATACTTGTAAAGATATGTGCCTATAGAAACTCAATGTGGGGACTTCCCTGATGGTCCAGTGGTTAAGACTCCATGCTCCCAATGCAGGGGGCCCAAGTTCAATCCCTGGTCAGGGAACTATATCTCGCATGCCACAACTAAGAGCCCGCATGCCATAACTAAAGATCCCACACGTGGCAATGAAGATCCTGCACGCTGCAACTAAGACCCGGTGCAACTAAATAAGTAAATAAATAAATATTTTTTAGAAAAAGAAATTCAATACGGCATTGTTGGCAACCTCCCCAACTGGAAACAACTCGAAGGTCCACGAGACCAGTTGGGGCAAATTATGGCTCATCTCTGGGATAGAACATCATATGGCAGTTTAAAAGGTGGCCAACCATCCATTGTTAAGTTCAAGGTATAGAATTTCAGTGCAGTACACGTACTTTTTGTTTTATAAAAAAGGAAGAAAATAGTAGTAAAAAAGATTCACTCAGGGAATTCCCTGGTGGTCCAGTGGTTAGGGCTCTGTGTTCTCACTGCCGAGGGCCTGGGCTCGATCCCTGGTCGGGGAACTAAAATCCCACAAGCCACGCAGTGCCGCCAAAAAGAAAAGTTTCACTAAACAAATAGGTTTTGAGAGCTTCTTATGTATAAGGTACAGTTGGAGGCACTGGGGACATAAAACAGGCAATATAGTGGAGGAGACAGACAGTGAACAAGAGAAGTGAGTGAAACATGGTAATTTAGAGGGTAAAGAGTAACATGGAGGAATGAAATTGGAAGAGGAAAGGATGAGAGATTTCGAAATTGTCAAATGGGTGGTTTCAAGGAAGGCCCCGAAGTGGAAGTGACATTTGAGTAAAGAGCTGAAGCAAAGGTGTCCTGAATTTGGCAGGTATTTGGGGATTGATTGATTGATTGATTGATTTTTGTGGCCACACCACATGGCTTGTGGGATCTTAGTTCCCGGACCAGGGATTGAACCTGGGCCCCAGCAGTGAAAGTGCCAAGTCCTAACCACTGGACTGCCAGGGAATTCCTGGGTAATTTTAAGAGAATTAAGTTGTATGTGTAGAGAAGGTCTCTGAAAGGCTGTTAACCGTAACCACATAAGGGGCAAGGTACTTCCCCTTTCCATGCTTTAAATCACAAAATAGAATTATCAGCAACCTCAGGAAATCTGGTCTGCCCACTTATCAATGTCATCACCTCCTGTAAGGGTGTTCCATAACATTTAGCATCACTTATAAAAATAGGTTAATTATGTCTAAGTTTTGATTAATGCACGTAACCCTCTGGACTCTGTAGCCAAATTCAGCAGGTCCTTCTCTGAGCGTCTTCCAGTTCCTAGAATGCACCAAGCTCACTCACCACAGGGCCTTTGCACAGGCTGTGTGCCCTCTGCCTGGACAGCCACCCCCTCTCACCCTCAGCCTCTCCTCCAGTCGTTCTTGCAAGACATCGCCCACATTTCTGTTTTCTGTTATTTCACGTGTACTTGTGCCTTCCCTCACGAGGACAGGGATAGGGTCTGCCTTTTCATCACCTTAACACGCTTCACCCCGCCCCCCAGCACACAGCCTGTCACTCAACGCTGATTTAGAGGATGAAGAAACGATTCTTTCCGTTGACACTTTTAAGCTCCCACAACTAACTGTAAGGTTTCATTGGCAGGAGGGTGGGGCATCCCCCATCCACCCCCAGCACAAGCTGGCAGATCAGGCTTCCAGGAGTCATTGCCCAGTGCCTGCTATCTATTTATTGGAACCAGAAAAGAGGAGAAGCAGATAGAGGCCAGAGAGAGAGGATGGTGTCTCCTTTCCGTGGAAGAAGGTAATTCAGGCATAAAGCAGTAACACAAGCTTCCAGAACACCCTTGAACACCCTTGCGGACCGGCTCAACCCACTCCCTCCTTCACCCGAGGGGGCCCGGCGCCTTTAAGGCTCCCGGAAACGGCCGGCAGAACCGGAAGTGACCCGCTTTAGTGCACCTCTTCACGTGGTGCGGGGGGGAAGTGACGCGCGCGGCCCGGGAGCTGCGGACACGGAGGCCGACGGAGCCGGAGTCGCGGACGCCGCGGGGGTCTCCGGGACAGGTGACCGGGGGAGGGGGCCGGGAGCGCGCCCGGAGAGGGCGGGGCCTGACGCCCCACGTACAGGGAGCGGGTGCGGGCACGGGCGGGGTAGCGAGCAGCCCGTGGGGGCGGGGTCAGAGTACTCTGCGGGGGGCGGGGACTGGACGCCCACATGGGAAGCTGGAGGGGTACTGGAGGGGCGGGACGTCGGTGGGTGGGCAGGGCCGGGGTGGGCCGGGCTGAGGGCGAGTCCGGAGCGTGGGTGGGCAGCTGGGGACGGGGCCGAAAAGTAGTGCTCGGGCTGGGAGCGGAGCCAAGTGTTACCCGGAGAGCTAGGGGCGGGGCCGGGACTCTGGCCGAAAACTCTGGGGGCGGGGCCAGAAAGTTTTGCCTGCCCTGGAAGTGGGTCCTTGAAGTCAGGGGCGGATCCAGGGGCTGACCCAGGGGCTGACCCGAGGGTGAGGGCGGGGCCAAAGAAGATGCCGGGGGGCTGGGGGCGGGGCCAGAGTGCTGGCAGAGAATGCTGGGGGCGGAGCCACAAAGTTTTGCGGGAGGCCGGGGCGCGGCCAGAGTGTGGTGGAGAAGCTAGCCGCTGAGCCAGAACCTAGGGGCGCCGGGGGGCGGGGCCAGATTTTGACTCGACTTGGCGGGGGCGGAGCTAGGGGGCGTGACCAGAAGGTTGGAAGGGCAAATCGGAGGCGGGGCCAGGGTGTTGGCTGGTGAACCGGGGGCGGGGCGGGTGTAATAACGCGAGGAGGAGGGGGCGGGTTTAGGCTGTTGCCTGGGGATCTAGAGGGAGGGGCCAGAGGGTTGGCTGGGAAAGTCGGAAGCCGGGGGTGGGGGGGCTTAATGACGCGAGCATGTGGGCGGGGCCATAGGTTTGGCGGGAAAGGCGGGGCCAGAAAGTTTGCCCTGGCCCGGGGCGGACCCGTGGCGTTCTCTACCGGGTGGAGACTGAAGCTTTTCCCTAGAAAGTCGCGGGCGGGCGGGGACGTTTTGTCCGCGCTCGGGCGGGTACAGTTTCCCCTGGGAGGTCAAGCCAGACCCAGGAAGTCTCTCCAGTGGGTACTGGGCCTGTTGGCGGAATCTTTGTGGAAGTGCGGGGAGGCAGCGGCACCTTTCTTAGGATGCTGGGGGTGGGGCTAGAACATTCCTGAGCGTAGGGGCAGCAAATAGGAGTGGGGTTCGAACTGTATTGACTGTGGGGTTATAAGACGTTTGTGAAACTCCTGGGAAAGAGGCAGATCTAGACTGTTAACGGGGATGTGGGCGGCACCGGAATGGGCACAGGGAGTTGGGCCTAGAACTTTCTTGTGCCGGTTGGGGGTTAGGCTCTACCTAAAGTTCTCCTGGGATAGAGGCCCGGCTTTAATCTCCCAGGACAGAGGTGTGGAGACTGACCTAGAATTTTCGATTTGAAGGGAGCAGTATGGGATGTTTTCCTAAGTGGTGGGGCGGGACCAGAACTTTCCCAAGGTGGGTGTGATTACATTGTTTTTATGGGAAGTGGGTGGGTCCAAAACGTTCCGGAGAGGACTGAGTCTAAACATTTCCAGGTGAGGGGCGGGCTAGCACTTCAAGAAGAAGGTGTGGGAGTGAGGGCTAACATTACCTTGGCGTGCAGGTGTTTGTGTGTGCCCGTGCAGTGTGTGCGTTAGAGGAGCCCCCGTTATGGGAGAGGAGGAGACAGATTGGGTAGAGTCATTGGCCTTAGTTCTGTTCCCTCTGACCTCAGGAACCCCGAGTGCTGTGTCCAGATTCTGCAGGGAAGGTTTGCTGGGACCCTGGTCCCATCCTGCCAGCGGAATGGTGAGAAGGAAAGTGGGGTCTCTGGGATCTGAGCTTTGGGGCAGGGGCCTTGGGAGGAGGGGACCCATGTTCCTGACTCAGACACCAGATTGAATGGCACTGGGGTGGGTGTAGGTTTTTCTTACTGTCTCTGAACTGTCTGCTCCTCTCAGTCGGCCACACTGGATCTGAAATCGAAGGAGGAGAAGGATGCTGAGCTAGATAAGAGGATCGAGGCTCTTCGGCGGAAGAATGAGGCCCTCATCCGGCGCTACCAGGTGCCCTAGCCCCGCCCTGGGAGACCCCATCCCCTCTCCTCCCCGCAGTGAGTTTCCCTCACCTCTCCCTTCCTTAAAACCTTTTCATGACTTTTCATCACTCTCGGGATAAAAGCCAAAGGCCTTAGCCTGGGATCCCTTCTTTCATTCCATCATTCATTCATTCATTTGTTCACAAGTATTCTCCAGTGTCTTCACTGCACCAGGCCCACTGCTGAGTGGTGCTGGGGAAGCAGCAGTGATGGAGATGGCCCTGGGCCCCGGGCCTCACAGGCCAGTAGGGATCCAGCTGTGGCTTCAGTCAGTGATGACCCAGAGTGGGCAGGGCTGGGATGGAGGAGTTCAGGGTTCTGTGGGAGCCCAGAGGGGTCTCTTCACCCAGCCCGGGGGATACTAAGGGGGCTTCCTGGAGGAGGGGATTTTGAGACCTAAAAGGTGAGTAGACTGTTAGCTAGTCGAAAAGGAAAGCATAACACGTTTCGCACAGAGGGAACAGTTTGTGCAAAACCTTGGAGCTTAAAGTTGGACGGTCAGTTGGGGGATATTGACCTGGAGTGATCAGCTGGGGCCAGGCCATGCAGGGCCCAGAACACCACCAGGCTAAGAGTTTGGACTTTTTCCTAAGGAGACTGCAGAGCCCTGGAGGGCTTTGAGGAGGAGTGGGGCCAGGTCAGAATAACTTTTTAGGAAGACCCCTCTGGCTGCTGTATGGTGGTGGGTGGGAGGAGGGGATACTGGAGACAAGGAGGAAGCTGGGGCAGGGACTTCAGTGGGGGATGTGGAGAAGAGGTGCCCGGCCTGGGATAGGGCTTTTGGGAGGGATTCAGTGACTGATGGGCCGTGGTGGGGTTAGAGAGGAGAGAGGGTCCAGGACGAGGCCCAGGTCCCTGTCACAGGTGACAGAGTAGGTGGTGGGGCTGTCCCTGAGATGGGATGAGGAGTGGGTTTCATTTATTCATTCTTCATGCGTTTGTTCATTTAAAACAAAAACAAAAACATACTAAGCCTCTGTTGTGTGCCAGTCAGTGTTCTAGGCTCGGGGTATACATCAGTGAACAAAACAGACAGATATCCCTGTCCTGGGGCAGATTCTGCCTCGGGGAGGAGGCAGACGATTAGCAAAACAGCAAAATACACATCATGCGGGGTAGTGATGGGGGGAGGGGGAGGGGTGAGAGAATGGCAGGGGAGCTGGTCAGGGAAGGCCTTCCTGAGAAGGGGACTTTTGAGCGGAGACCTGATGGAGGTGAGGGACTGGAGGATCTCTGGGGGAAGAGATCCCTCCCGTGGGAGGGAACAGCGGGTGAAAAAGGCCCTGAGGCAGGTTTGAGCCTGGTAGGTTCCAGGAACAGTGAGGAAGTCAGAGTGAGGGGAGGGAGTGGGAGGTGAGTTCATGGTGGTAACGAGACGAGTCTCTGTAGGGCCCCGTCAGCTGTGGGGAAGCCTTTGGCTCTGACTCAGAGATGGGCACACAGGAGGGTTCTGAGCAGGGGAACAGCCTGGTGGAGTTTGAGGGAAGATGCTGAAGTGACCAGCTCTTGTCTAGAGCTCCAGAGAGAGGTCTGGGCTGGGGCAGACTTGGGAGAAGTTCAGGGGGCTGTGGGAATCCAGCTGGTACAGAGGACCCCTGACACTCCCTATCTCTGTTATTTGCTCCTAGGAGATTGAGGAGGACCGTAAAAAAGCTGAACTCGAGGGAGTAGCGGTGACAGCTCCCCGGAAGGGCCGCTCAGTGGAGAAGGAGAATGTGGCAACGGAAATGGTGAGCTCCACGCCGGGGTGGGGACTCGTGAGTACAGGGAGGGGGCGAGGGTTGAGAACTAAAGGCTTTCCCAGCTGCCCCAAACCTGTGGGAGCCTTGATCCTGGCAGCTGCCCTCTGGTCCTGGGATGTCCCCGTCTCCCTGCCCCAGTGACTGTACTTTCTCCCCCTCCCCCCTTTCCAGGAGAAGAACCTGGGTCCCTCCCGGAGGTCTCCTGGGACCCCTCGGCCCCCAGGGGCCAGCAAGGGAGGCCGGATCCCGCCTCAGCATGGAGGCCGGGCAGGCATGGGCCGGGCAGGCATGGGCCGGGCATCCCGCAGCTGGGAAGACAGTCCCGGGGAGCAGCCTCGAGGAGGAGCTGGGGGCCGCGGCCGGAGGGGTCGGGGCAGGGGTTCCCCTCATCTCTCTGGAGCTGGAGATGCCTCAACTGCCGACCGCAAATCCAAGGTAGGAGCCGAGCAGGGGCTGGAGTCCTCTGGTGAGGCTCCACGTGTGGGAGCCTTGATCCTGGCAGCTGCCCTCTGGTCCTGGGATGTCCCCGTCTCCCTGCCCCAGTGACTGTACTTTCTCCCCCTCCCCCCTTTCCAGGAGAAGAACCTGGGTCCCTCCCGGAGGTCTCCTGGGACCCCTCGGCCCCCAGGGGCCAGCAAGGGAGGCCGGATCCCGCCTCAGCATGGAGGCCGGGCAGGCATGGGCCGGGCAGGCATGGGCCGGGCATCCCGCAGCTGGGAAGACAGTCCCGGGGAGCAGCCTCGAGGAGGAGCTGGGGGCCGCGGCCGGAGGGGTCGGGGCAGGGGTTCCCCTCATCTCTCTGGAGCTGGAGATGCCTCAACTGCCGACCGCAAATCCAAGGTAGGAGCCGAGCAGGGGCTGGAGTCCTCTGGTGAGGCTCCACGTTGTCCTGTTTGTCTCTCTGTTCCTGCTCTCAAACGGATTGTCTCCTTCATCCATCTTTCTCTGCTGCTTTTTCGGCCCCTCTTTTCAGCTCTTTTTCATCTCTTTCCTCTCTCCCTCCCTCCTTCCCTTCTCCAGACCAGTGCTTGTCGGTACTCTCCCTGTCTCTTTCTCTCTGTCTCTCCTGTTTTGCTCTCTTGTCTGCTGTGTGCTTGCCCACCTGCCTTCCCTTGCCCGTCTCTCTTTCATCTTTCTGGTGCCGTCTGGTGGGGTCTGTCCAGCAGCGCATGCGCGCACGCTTTCTTTTGCCTGTGTGCGTACGCACGTGCTCTCTCTGTGTCACGCCCCGGATTTGTTGGTGGGAAACAGTGATGTTCTTACTATAACTGCTCCCAGTGCCCCACCACGCAGGTTAGCAGAGTGGGAGGCTGCCTGGCATGGCGGCTTAGGGGTCAGCCTTCTTCTTAAACGGGAATGAAAATCAGGTTTAAAGGTTATTGTAAGCATCATGTGACATCAGACATTGAAACCCTCAGAGTAAGCGCTCAGTGAGTGTTATTTAAGGATGGTTATTATTTGTAGATGCTAAGCTGTTGTAACAGAAAGACCCCAGAATGCCATGGCTTCAATCAAATGGAAGTTCATTTCTCTCTTGTACGCTGACTCCTGGAAATGCCACGTGCTCATCTAAAATTCTGTTACTTTGGAAGGAGAGGAGAATGGATTGTGGGGGTCACCTGGCCATGTGCCGAGTTATTACTGTGGCATTGTTACCTTGCCAGCCATAGTGTGCTGGGGTTCCCACCCCTCTCCCAGGTTCAGAGTGTTGCTAGAAAGATTCACAGCTAAGATTTATTACAGGGAAAGAATACAAAGCAAAATCAGCAAAGGGAAAGAAGGGCCCATGGGCTGAAGTCTGGAGGATACCAGGTGCCAGCTTCCAAGAGTCCTCACCCAGTGGAGCCACACGGGCTGCACTTAATTCCTCCGGCATTGACGATACATGTCAGAGGTCATCGACTAGGGACTCATTAGGGACCTAGTGCCCAGGCTTTTTATCTGGGGCTGGTCATGTAGGTGCCCTCTGCCTAGTACACGCCCAAATTCCAGACCCCAGACGGAAAGCAGGCGGTCAGCACACGCTGTATTTGCACAGTCAGTCGAGGTACGTTGAGCCCCCCTTATCGGTTGACCGGGGACACACTGAGAGCCAATGCCCAGCTGCCAGCCAGGGGCTGCCATGCACGCAGGCCTAAGAAGAGAGCCTCAGAAGGTGACAGACGCTCGGGTTGAGTGGTTCTTTCTGACGCCCTGTGTCTCTCCTTGTCACCCTCCCCCTCCCAACAAGGAGTGGGAGGAGCGGCGCAAGCAGAACATTGAGAAGATGAACGAAGAGATGGAGAAGATTGCAGAGTACGAGCGCAACCAGCGGGTCAGTGCCTCGGGCGCCCCCTGGCGGTGGGGCGGAGCCGCCCGGGCCCCAGGAGCCCACCAACATCCCTCGCCGCCTTGTACCCGCAGGAAGGCGTGCTGGAGCCCAACCCAGTGCGGAACTTCCTGGACGATCCCCGGCGACGCAGCGGGCTCCTGGAGGAGCCTGAGCGGGACCGTCGGGAAGGCAGCCGCCGGCACGGGCGCAACTGGGGGGGCCCCGACTTCGAGCGTGTGCGTTGCGGCCTGGAGCAGGAGCGGCAGGTGAGTGCTGGCAGCCGGGGCGCCCGGGGCCACAACATTCCGGCCGGCAGCCAGTCTCTGGGTTCGGGGCTGGGGTGTGTGCGGAGGCCCGGGTGCGGCCGCAGGGGACACAGAGCAGGGAGAGGCGGCAGCCCTGCACTCAGGCTTCGCCCTGCCACGTGATTGTCGGTTCTTGAGCCAGCACCGCACTGCTTTCCTTCCGAAGCTTTCTGCTGTGTTTTGGCGATGTTCTCTCATTACTAACGTTAGTGATACTTACTGGGCCCCTGCCGGGGCCAGGCACTGTTTCGGGTGCTGGGGCTAAATCAGTGACCATGTAATAAGATGTCAGGTAATGGCAAGTGTTGAGAAGAAAACTCCAGCCCAGCCGGGTCGGGGGACAGAGGAGAGAGGGATGCTACTAAGAGACAGAGACCTGGGATGGCCTCTCTGAGGAGGTGCCACATGGGCAGATGTGGCTTTGATCTTCTCCACATGTGACCTTGAGCCGGTGGCTCTACCCCCTCCCCCCAGCTTAGAGGGCCTGGGGGAGGGGGTGTGGCAGGGGAGGGTTGTAGCTGGGCCCTGACTGCCTGTCTGCTGGGGGCAGGGCCGCCGGGCTGGCCTGGGTGGCGCTGGGGACATGACGCTCTCCATGACGGGCCGAGAGCGGTCCGAGTACTTGCGCTGGAAGCAGGAGCGGGAGAAGATCGACCAGGAGCGGCTGCAGCGGCACCGCAAGCCCACCGGCCAGTGGCGGAGGGAGTGGGATGCTGAGAAGACTGATGGCATGTGAGTCTCCGCTCTGCCTGCCCCTGTTTGGCTTCTCGACCTTGGCCCTGACTTCTGACTCCTTTGCCTGTCTCTGGTTTCTCACCCTGTGTATCAGTTAGCAGTTGCTAGGTAATGCTGCGTAACCACCACCGAATCTCAGGGACGCATGAAAGCATTTCTTTCTCAACGTGTTCACAGGTCTCCTGGGTTGGGCTGATCCAGGCTGGACTTGAAGCTGTGGGTCTTCCTGGGTGTGCCTTCCCTTCGGGCTCCCCGGGGACGTGCTGGCCATGGCACTGGCAGATGTGCAGGAGGGAGAGTGGACACACGTCCCTATTCTGTTAGTCAGCAGACCCTGCATTGCTGTGGCAGGAACTTAAACTCTGCCCACTCTAGTGGGTGGTACTGCAGTGGCTACATGGCCAAGGGCACAGATGTGAATTCTCACGCAGGGAGGGCATGAAGAGTTACTTATAGTGATTACACCTCTGCATCCTCCCTTCATCCCTCTAACCTGTTCCCCACCAACCCAAACTCCTTATCCCTGTGGCATCATTATCCTCAGGTCTGACTCTCCCCTTTCGGGTCCCAGGAAACATCCTGTTAGTCAAACTTAAAGCAAAGGCATCATCCACAGGAGCACCGACTTCCATAGCGAAGACAGAGGTTCTGGAAGAGCCGCCCAACGGCAGTCTTAAGGTTGACAGCTGTAGTTTTTACATCATCCTCTATCCTCTGCTGTGGCGCTGGCTGAAGAAAGATGATCTTGTCTGTGTGCCTGGCGGTCGGAGCGTTTATTTTTGGATTGTGAGCTAAGCCTGTGCCAGCGTGAGAAATGTTTTGCACAGATATTGTAGCTGATCTTTCTAAGGTGTTGATAGGTGCGGCTTTTGTGGAGATGTTCTCAGGGTTAAGACTGAGAAAGTAATTGTTTTTCTCTTATGTCCTCAAAGCAGCCGGCAGCAAGTCTCAGTACTGCGCGTGTGCAATGATGTCATGAGCAAACGTTTATTGAGTCCCTCCTATGTGTCATGGAAGGTTCTAGGTGATGGGGATATAGCCGTGAGGGAAATGCTTCTGTCTTCATGGAACTTAGAGTCCAGTGGGAAAGATAGGCAATGAATAGAGCTCATGTCAGATGCTGAAGAATAATGAAGCAGAGTACGGAGAGGGTTGGAGGCTACTGTTCTGGTCTTAGATAATATATGTAATAATATGTGGTTAGGAAGTTTAGGAAAGCCTCCAGACTGAGGGCTGAAGGAGGTTAGGGAGTGGGTCGCTGAGAGCAAAGGCCCTGAGGCAGGAGCTCCATGTGGTAGGAGAACTTGCTTAGCTGGGGAGGTGAGAAAGAGTGATAGGAAATGAGGCCGGACAGGAAGCTGGGGATCATGTACTTTCCAAATTTTTGTTCACGGGTGGGCAGGCTGTCAAATACTGAATTTTTTTCTTCTGTATTTGTCACTATGATGTCAAATTTGCGCCTTGTCCTTCACCTGATCCTGTCCTCCGTTTAGTCAGTGACACTCCTCATCTCTACCCGCTTCTGGTTGACCACCTTGCCTTCTATGATCTTGATTTCTGACCCTGGCCCCCATCTCTCCCCCTAATCTCTTCCCACCCTCCTGTTCTTCCTGTGCCCCCAGCTGCCTGCTCACCCCCTTTCTCTTTCCCCAGGTTCAAGGATGGCCCAGCCGTGGCCCTGGAACCATCCCACCGCTACGGTGAGTGGGAGTCCTCGGCTGGGGTGAGGCAGCTGGCTGGGCCGGGGGAGGTGTGGGCGTGGTTTGTGCTGTGCCCTCCACCCCCAACTCCCCCTGGGTTTTGTTGCAGATGACCAGGCCTGGGCCCGGCCTCCCAAGCCCCCCACTTTCAGGGAGTTCCTGTCCCAGCACAAAACTGAGGTCAGCCGCAGAAAGAGGAAGAGCGGCCGACCCCAGGCCAAGGCAGCCCCCCGTGCCTACAGGTGGGGGCACCCGTTCCCCTGGCACGTGCACAACCCCAGCGGGGCTGTGTGGCTCTACCCCTGGCCGTTCTCTGGCTTGTGTGTGGGAGGGTGTGTCTATCTGTCCTGTCTTGGCCCTGCCTGCCTCGGGCACTTGTCTCCCTGTGGGTCAGGAACTTGGTTTTGGCGGTGTTGGGGCCTGGCTCTCCACTTTGCCCTCGTCTGTCCCCTCCTCCCCTCCCATCCGGGTCCTCTTCTGCCACTTGGCCCTCCTCCATCTGTCCGTCCCTGATGGACACGCCCACCGTTTCCTCCTCCTGGGTGCTCCAGCGTGCCAGCTCCCGGTCTGGAAATCCCGCAGCCTGCTCCCCCCACCCCGCTGAATGTTGCAGCTCTGTCTCTGGGGGGAGCTGGGGGGTGGGGAGCCCCTCCTCCTTCCACCTGGGCTCCACCCCGTTCCTCTGTTCCCTCCAGTGACCACGATGACCGCTGGGAGACGCAGGAGGCGGTGTCCGCAGCCCCTGAGCCCGCACAGCCCGCCACCCCTGAGGAGGCACCCTCGCAGGTGGGGCGGCGCGTCGTCTCTGGGCAGGTGGTGTGAGGGTGCCCGGGGCCCACAGCCCCTCCCCGACCTGCCTTGTGTTCCTCACAGCCGCCCGAGAGCCCGGCCCCTGCCCATCGGCCTCCCGAGGACGAGGACGAGGGTGAGGAGGGCGAGGGCGAGGACGGGGAGGGCGAGGAGTGGGAAGACATGAGCGAGGATGCGGAGGAGGAGGAGATCGAGGAGGAAGAAGAGGCTGACGAGGAGGGAGAAGAACCAGCCCACGACCACCGACCCCACGAGGCTGAGCCCAGCGGGAGCCCCAGTGGGAGCCCCAGCGGGAGCCCCACCGGGGAACGTGGTGACGAAGAGCCCGCTAGGCCGGAGAAGCACCTGCCGCTCCCCCAGGCCCCTGCCACGCCTTCCAGCCCCTTCTCGCCCACCGGGGGCCACCAGCCTGTGTCCGACTGGGGTGAAGAGATGGAGCTGAATTCTCCCCGGACCGCCCATCCGGCTGACGCCCTCTCTCCGGGTGAGGCCTGGCCTTTCGGAAATGCATGAAGCTGGCTGCTTGTGTGTGTGCTTGAGGGGTGCATGGGGGACCCTCAGGCTGAGCCCCAGGACCCCGTGTGTCCCACCGCCCTGGTGGCTCGGGAGGGTGGGCCATGCCTGTCTCTGGAATGCCCACCCCCAGACCCTGCCCTACTGTGAGCCATTCAGAGTGTCCTCCCCAATAAAGAGTTCACTTTCTCCAATGACCCTCCCCACGTGTGTCCTTGAACCCCCCTCTCACTCCCCCAGGGCCTTCTGTCTTGGGTGGGGGGATACTTGGAGGGGAAGGGGCTTGACTGGGCCTCCTCCTCCTCCAGGAGGTGACCAGCCAGCCCCTGCCTCCTTGAAGAGTGGGTCCAGCCTCCCAAGAACCCAGAAAGCTGAAGAGGAGGGGTCTGAGGCAGCTCCAGGTGGGGGAGCAGCTGTTCGGTGGCCTACTTCCTTCTGCTTCCTCTTGGGCTGAGGGGAAGAGGGTTTGGGGGGAGTAGAACCGGGTGGAGTGGGTCTCCACCATGGGTGTGGGGAGCAGCTGGATGGGGGTGGGGGAACCCAGAAAGCTGAAGAGGAGGGGTCTGAGGCAGCTCCAGGTGGGGGAGCAGCTGTTCGGTGGCCTACTTCCTTCTGCTTCCTCTTGGGCTGAGGGGAAGAGGGTTTGGGGGGAGTAGAACCGGGTGGAGTGGGTCTCCACCATGGGTGTGGGGAGCAGCTGGACGGGGGTGGGGGTGGGGTTACGCTGCTGGGAAAGGGTGGGCGTGAAGGGGGTGGGGCTAAAGGAAGGACTTCCCCCGTGGCTGAGCCGCTTGGAATTGAGTGTGTATGGGGTTTGCCGGGTGAGGAGGTGGAGCCAGGATGGGATTAGGATTTAGAGGCCCATCCCAGGGGTTCTGGAAAGTAATCTAAAAATAAGGGGGTGGGCTAGGTTCAGGGGGAGGAGCTAAGGGCAGGATTAGAAACTTAAGTAGGTCAAAAATAAGAATGGGGAGGGGCAGAGTAATGGATTTAGCTGTGGGCGGGATTAGAGTTTTGAGGTGTAAGTTAGGGTGAATTAGAATAGAAATACGTAAAATAGTGGGGTAAAAAAATTGGGGTAAAATAGAATATTGGGGCCAGCGGACCTGGAGGAAGAGGCCAACCCTGTCTCCACCTCCAGCAGGTGGAAGCCGGGTTGTGAACCACGGACCTCCCCCAGGAGTGGGATTAGGATTTCGGGGCAGAGCCAAGGAAGGTCTGGTTAGGACTCAGAAGGTGGGCAAGGGAAGTGAAGGGTAGGTCCTGTAGGGCAGGCGTGATAGAGGTTGGCCTAGGCCCGTGGGATGAGGTGGGGTGGGGCCGCGATCGGAGAGGACGGAGTTTATGGTGGTGGCTGAGGCCGGGGTGCCCAAGCGCTTTGCCTTTGGGTCACGTGACTGCGATCTCGTTACATCAGATTATGTATTCGATTGTAAACAGGGTACTGCTGGGGTGGGTGTTGCTGCGTGGGTCCACTCCGAGGATTAAAGGAGTCTGAGAGTCGTCAACCGCTTAACGCGGGGTGGGCGGCAGCCAGGCTCAGTGGGGCAGAGGGGCGGGGCTAGAGCGTCCCGGGTCCGGCGGTAGGGGGGCAGGGGTTACTGTTGCCCACCAGTGACCACCCCTTCTCTTTCCAGAGGCGGACCCTGAGGGCCAGGAGACAGCGGAGATCACCGACTTCCAGAGGGTGCGTTTCTGCAAAGTGGTGGCGGCCGCTTCGCTACCGGGGGCCGCCCGCTGACCGTGCCCGCCGACAGTGGCCTCCGCGCTCTGCACTAACTTCCTGCCGCCTCGCTCCTCTGTCCTCTGCTTCCGCCACACTCCAGCCAGGAGAGGGTTAAATGTAAGGGGGGAGGAGCCAGGGATAGTGAACCGGGTTGGGCCAGGGCAGTAGTCCAGTCTCACAAATGGGGGGCGCTGTGGCACCGGGGTGGCTGAGACGTCCCCGAGTTACCGCCTTGTGGAGGCCATGGGGGTCTAGGTGCCAGTTCCCGGGCCGTTTTCCGCCTCCAGGAGCTTACATCTGGGGCATGGCGAATAGCCGGTGACTCCTGAAGGACTTGATTTCCTCGGCCGCCAGCCCGGTCTCTATTAAACGCAGTGCTTCCGCTAACCTTTGAGCTGTGTTGCTGGCGGGGGCAGGCTGGGTTGCTGTGCTTGGCGGGCTTTTCCTTGGCGGAAGAGGCGGGAGGAAGGGGGTCTTTCTTCCTCCACTCCCCCTGATACGTCTTCCCTCCCCCCCTCCCACAGGCCTCCCCGAATTCCTGAAGACGCTGCTGGGAGGGGACTGAAGCTTCCCCGCCTCGATGGGGAGGGGGAGGCAGGAGGGGCTTAGTCTGGATCTCCCGGCTGTGCTCTCCTCCCCGGAGCCCACTCTGGACCCCATGGTTTTAGAGAGGGAGAAATTGAGGGTGGTGGGGGAGGAGATGGGGAGGGGGCGTGACTAGTGTGTGGGGCGGATCTGGAGCTTCGGGGTGTGAGCTTAGACCTCAGGACACAAAGTTTGGAGAAGGAGGCATGTCCCGTGAGGGGGCGTGGTTAGGGTGTCTGGGTGGGGCCAGAATTCTGGTGTACGGAGTTAAACCATGGGACGGAGGATGTTAGAATGTGGGACGGAACCACGAGAGCAGGTTTAGATGGGAATCCCTTATGGCGGTGTGGGGCGCAGCCAGCGGCGGAGGGCGTGGTTTAGAATGGGGTGCTCAAACTAGGGGAGAAAAGAGGTGGAGCCTGGACCGAAGATGGGTGAGGGTAGGGAGAGAAGAGGGTGGGATCGAATGTTGGAGTTTAGCTTGGAGAAACGCAAGTTACAACTGGGGCGGGACTGCGGCTAAGGAAGGGCGGGACCTCAAAGGCCTGAGCTTGGCAAGGGAGTGGCGGAGCTAGATGCCTGGAAGGAGTCTGAGTTCCGAAAGGGGACGGGGTTAGGGCGCAGGGAGGAGGACAGAAAAGGGAGAGCGGAGCTAATCGCCGGGACGGGTATAACATCTGCCTGGTAAGCCTGGCGGGTGTCGGCTGGGCCGAGACCTACGTTTGAGAAAAATCGAGGTATTGCGTGCTTGGGGCGGGCCCAGAGCCCGTGGGGGCGGGGTCAGGACGCTGTGGTTAAGCCTTAGGTCGATGATGGTTGGCCAAAGGCTGAGGAGGGGGCGGGCTTACAACGCGGAGGAGGCCCGCCCGCGCGGGGGCGTGACCACGCCGGCGGGGGCGGGGTTGGACGAGGGAGGGTTAGAGCGCGAAGGCGGTCCTCCGGAGGGGGCGGGCCAAAGGGGCGGGTCCTGTGCGGGCTGTGGCGCTGGGCCGAGTGGGCTGCGGGGATGCGGGGCACGAGCTGCGTGGGTGGCGGCGGCGAGATCCCGGTTGGCGCGGGGCTGAGCGAAGGTCCGCGGGGCCGCTGGCTGCGCCTGGCTCCGGTCTGTGCCTACTTTCTCTGCGTCTCGTTGGCTGCCGTGCTGCTCGCTGTCTATTACGGTCTCATCTGGGTTCCCACGCGGCCCCCTGCGGCCCCAGCCGGCCCGCCGCCCAGCGCGCAGTCCTCTCCCTGCGGCGCCCGCGTGGGTGCTCTACCTGCCTCGGTGCCCGCCGCTGCCTCGGTCTCTTGTCTCCTGGGAGCCCCTGGCGGGCCGCGACCCCACCTCGAGCTGCCGCACAGCCGCCGCCGCCGCCGCCGCCACAGCGACCCCAGCCGCCGCCCGACGCCGGGGGAGACGCCGGAGGCCGCGGGGGGCGAGGACCTGGGTAACCCTCCTTTTCACCCAAGATGGACCGCCGGCCCTCGAGAGCCCGGCGCCCCCGCCGCGGATGCGCCGTTCCCGGATTGGGGTCTGGCTCCGTCTTCATGACGTCGTCTAGCGTCTCCGGAGCCGTCATCCTGAAGAATGGGGGGCGAAGAGGGGCTAGCTCTGGGTCTCGCCCCTCTCAGTTTCTCCGCCGTCAGGCCGGTCCTTCACCATCTGGCCGACCGCATACTGATCTCTGCCTCCTGACCCTCCCTCTTTAGGATTCTGAGTACAGAGTCTTCAGCCTGCCCCTCTTCTCCCTGAATCTCCGTATCCATCTTCCACCTGCAATAAACTCAGCCCCAGCTGCCTCGTGCTGTGTTTGTCGTGTTGTCTACAGAGGTGCCGCCCCTCTCAAGTTTGTGAGGGCAAGTCCTTCCTGGCATCTGGTCTCCGTTTCTCTCCCTGTGTGGGCTGTGTGGACGGGTTCTCCCCTTCCCTAGGGGGGCCCTTCTTCCGTTGGTATCATGTATTTTCTGGGTTGGGGTGAGGAGAAGAGGCTTACCAGCAACAGGGCAGTTGAAGGTCAGGCAGTGTGAAGGACTTCGCAGTTTTTTGCATGCTTGGGGCAGAGGTCAAGTTCCTCTGGAGGGGAGCAAAGGGTCCGGCCTGTTACAGCACAGGAGATGCGAGGTGGGATGATCTCAGCAAGAGCTGGGTTTCTGGGAGTTGTGATTCGTATAATTATAATGTCGGGGACAGAGGCTAAGTCACCTGGAGATGTAAGGGTGCTGCTGGGAGAGAATGAGGCCTTCTTCCTGGGATCCGAGAGATGAGCGTGGATCCGGGTGGTGGTAGAGCTTCTCTGCCCCTCTGGAAATCACAGAGGAAGTTATCAAAGCACGCTGCTGCCTTTGAAGATTAGTGCAGTCTCTGTGATCTGCACTGCCTCCCGCAAACCAAGGTAGAGAAACTCCAGTCCTGCTAAAAGAGTCAGAGGTGGTCGAGTCCATTTTCCCATCCCGACTACCAAGGCCTAGCTCTGGGCAGGGCGTTGGACCCTACAAGCAGGAAGTGGTTTCCTGTCCAACTACCTCCCTTGAACTGGAGAGGTGAAGGATGGTGAAGCTGAGCCTCTTCCCTAGACTGGGACATCTGTGGATATGTACCTGGCTAGGAATGTCAATCTGTGTACCTCCTCTGCTTCCTCTTCCCCTCCAGCACCACTTCCCAGAGGGTGTCTCCAGACTGAATGGAACTCAGGAAGCCAACACCTCTTTCCAGTTAGCGTAGATGGTGGTTAGGGGCACTGACCTTGGGCCAAGATACCCAGATTCAAATCCTAGCTCTTCCTCTCACTAGCTGTGTGACTTTGGGCCGGTAACTCAACCTCTCTGGTCCTGTAAAATGAAGATGATCATAGTATTTATCTCATAAAGTATTCTCTGAGGATTGAAGAAGCTGGCGATTTGAAGCCCACAGTACAGCATGACATGTTCTTTCTCTCCACCCACCTCTGTCCCTCGGGGTTTTAAAAACCACAGCTCGGATCCCAAGGGATATCCAGTCAGCCCAGAGCCCTGGACACCAGCCAATGGTGAGTTAGAGGGAGGGACTCCATCTCTGTTCCCACTGGCCCCCTTCTCTCTAGTTCTCAACTCACTTCTCCCAGCCCGCTTTCCTGCTCTCTTGGTTTCTCGTCTGTGTGTCTCCCTCACCACTGTCTCCTCTGCCCCTTTTCTCTTTGTCTCTCAATCTTTGTGTGTCTCTGTCTCTCTGTCTCATGTCTGTCAGTATTATCTCTGTTTCTATCCTTCACTCTGTTCTGACTCACTCGCCTCAGCTCTCTCTCTGTTTCGTCCTGCTTCCTCACTTTTCTCCCCCCCATCTTGATCCAACCCCCCCTTCTCATTTTTCCTCTAGTTCAGCCTCCCTCACTCCCCTATCTGCCCCCCGCCCTTTTTGTGTGTTTCTCTTCCCTTCTCTCTTCCTGTTTTTCGCAGGCTCTCTTTTGGTTGCTATCTCTTAATCTTTCATTTAACAAATATTTATGCAGCACTTACTATGTGCCAGGCCTTATTTTAAGCACTGGGGACACAGCAGGGAACAAAACAGGCAGAAATTTCTGCTCTCAGTGGAGCTGACATATCAGTGAAGAGACGGGCAAGAAATATAGATGAATAACTTAAGTATATGTTATTACTATCAGGTAGTAATAAGCACAAAGGAGAAAAATAATCGGGGCATAGGGGATAGGGAATGATGAAGTTGCTGGTTACTGGCTGGAAGCCTAAGAGAAGTGAGGGCAGGACATGCAGGTCTTGGGAGAAGAGTGCTCCAGGAATTGGGAACAGCAAGTGCAAAGGTCCTGAGGCTGAAGGTGCTTGGCTTGTTCAAGGAACAGCAAAGAGGTCAGTGTGGCTGGAGCAGAGTGAATGAGAGGGAGGGCAGGAGAAGGTTGGGGGAGAGAGAATGGGGGTAGTTTGTGCAGGGCCCCATGGGACAGGGTGAGGACTTTTACTTTGAGTGAGGTGGAGAAGTGGGAGGCTTCTGAGCCCGACATAGGTGTTAACAGGACCCTCCGACTGACACGTGGGGAATGAACTGCAGGGAACGGGTGTGCAAGCTGGGAGCCCAGTAAGGAGACCACAGCCGTGATTCAGGTGAGGGACGACAGCGGCCAGACCAGGGTGGTGATGGAGAGGCGAGGAGAGATGGGTGGTCAAATTTGTGTGTATGAAATACCCATGGCATATAAGTTACTATTTTAACCATTCTGAAGTGGACAGTCACCACCATCCATCAGTCTGACAGCTGTGAAAGGAGAGAGGGAAAGAGGGACTGGGTCAGAGGAGCCTCTGGCTGTACGTCTGTGGGGTGGGGATGGGGTGTGTCTATGGGGTGGTCTTTGAGCAAAGGTTGCCCATCAGAGGAGTCCTGGGTGGGGCTGCAGTGGGCTGGCACTAGTACCCACTGTGTTCTCTCACTGGGAGCTGCCCAAGGGAGGCGCGGCCTTGGCACCAATGAGGTGGGGCTGTCAGACAGCTGTGCTGTCAACAGCAGGATCTCTTAAAGGGAGATCTGAGCAGCGCCATTCCATGGCCACCACAGGGATCTAACTGTTTCTAGTTCTTTCTGGCCTCATCCCCAAGCGGCTTCACCTGGTGCCCACAGATCCAGGCACCTGTGAGCTCCTCATTCCCGTCCTAAATAGAGAGGGAGGCCTGGTCCCCTACTGATGAGCCAAAGGGCTTGCCTTCAGTCTGATTGGATCAGCTTGGGTCACATGACAACCCCTGAACCAATGCCTGTGCCAGGAGGGTTAGACCAATCAGGACCTACTGCTGGATCTGGCCGAAGCCGGCAGACGTGACAAATCCTCAGCCAAACTGCAAGGACTGGGGCTACCAGGAGGGGGCGCTAAAGAGTCGAAGTCCTCCAGGATCCTGCCGTCCTCCCCAACGTCCAAGCTGAAGTCGAAAATTTACAACAATCAGAGCAGTATAGGTAGATGACGTGTGAAGGGCCTGCCGATAGAATCCCCTATCCCTTATCCGTAATTCCAAATTCCAAAAAGCTCTGACAACCAAAAAAAATGTTTCTTCAGGGGGTCATTTTGGCCCAGTCTCACATGGCGGCAAATAAGCTAATATGCGTTCTTAACACTATTTATCTCCGTTGGTGTGAATTTTCACACATTTTGCTGCAAATATATTAACATGTCTGATGGAGCAGGGTCTGCTTCAAGCCCCTGGGAGCGTTACATAATATATGGCATTCGCTCAGAATTACCTTTCTAAAACTGGAACAGTTCTGAGTTCTGAAACGCATCTGTCCCCAAAGACTTCAGCTAAGGGATTGTGGGCCTCTAATTGGGCACGCTACCAAACCTAGATTCATCTTAATTATTTGTTCAACATTTATTTAATGGCTTTGGGAAGAAACTCATTTTCCATTACGGTCTTTTTTAAAAAATAGAGAATGGCGTTCATTTACTAAATACCTTTTGTTAACGATATGCTATTTTAGTGTGTGTTTGTGTCTGTGCACGTGAAAGTGTGTCTGTGTGTATGACTATATGAGTGTGTGTCCATGTGTGAAGCTGTGTCTGTGTGTGTGTGCGAAAGTATTTCTGTGTGTGTACATATGGGGGTCTGTGGAGAGATGGTGTGTGTGAGTGTGTGTTTGATCTTGTCTGCCTGTCTGTGACTGTGTGTGTTTGTGAGCATCTAGTTATGTCTGTATGTAATTTTTTCTGTGTGCATGTGACCGTGGATCTCCGTGTGAATGTCTGTGTGTGTATGTGTGTGAATGTGCAGGAGAGGAGACATGGTTCACGGTTTAAAGTTAATATGCTGAAATAAAATCCTCATTTCACGCGACCATCTCTGCTTCTGTCTTAGAATTTCAGCGAACTCCACAAAATGACTCAAATTTTGCGCTGTCAAGCAATACCTTATATTTCCACTAGAGGTCGCCTGTCCACCTGGGCCAGAAGAAACTTTAATTCCTGGGTTTGTAGATCCTTGCAGAGAAGTGCCAGGGACAGCTAGCTCAGGCTTGCCTCAGCTGCACATAGAGCAGCAGTTCTCAAACTTACTGGTCTCAGGATTCTTTTACACCCTTAAAAATTCTTGAGGACCCAAAGAGTTTTTTTGTATGTGTGTTATAGCTATCGATATTTAAGCATTAAGGGGCTTCCCTGGTGGTCCAGTGGGTAAGACTGCGCTCCCAATGCAGGGGGCCAGGGTCCGATCCCTGGTCGGGGAACTAGAGCCTGCATGCATGCTGCAACTAAAAGCCCGCATGCCTCAATGAAGATCCCGCGTGTCGCAGCTAAGACCTGGCACAGCCTAAATAAATATTTTAAACATATATATTTAAGTATTAAGATTGAGAAGTTAAAAATTATTTAGTAAGTCATTTAAAAATAACCATGATAAATCCATTGCGTTTCTGCAACGGTTTTATTGTGGCAAAATGTACATAACATAAAATTTACCATTTTAACCATTTTTAAGTATACATTTCAGGGCTTCCCTGGTGGCGCAGTGGTTAAGAATCCGCCTGCCAATGCAGGGGACATGGGTTCGAGCCCTGGTCAGGAAGATCCCACATGCTGCAGAGCAACTAAGCCTGTGCGCCGCAAGTACTGAGCCTGCGCTCTAGAGCCCGTGAGCCACAACTGCTGAAGCCCGTGTGCCACAACTGCTGAAGCCCGTGCACCTAAAGCCTGTGCTCCACAACAAGAGAAGCCACCGCAATGAGAAGCCTCCGCTCGCCGCAACTAGAGGAAGCCCACGCAGCAATGAAGACCCAGTGCGGGGCTTCCCTGGTGGCGCAGTGGTTGAGAGCCCGCCTGCCGATGCAGGGGACACGGGTTCGAGCCCCGGTCCGGGAAGATCCCACATGCCGCCTGTGCTCCGCAACGGGAGAGGCCACAACAGTGAGAGGCCCGCGTACCGCAAAAAAAAAAAAAAAAGTATACAGTTCAGAGGCATTAAGTAAATTCACATTGTTGTGCAACCATTATGACCATTCATTTCCAGCATTTCTTTTTATCTTCCCAAACCGAAACTACCCACTAAACAATAATTCTTCATCCCCCCCACACCAGGTAATCTCTATTCTACTTTAGGTCTCTATGAATTTGCCTATTCTATGTACCTCATGTAAATGGATTCATACAGCATTTGTTCTTTTGTGCCTGTGTCATTTCACTTAGCATCATGTTTTCAAAGTTTATTCATGTTGTAGCATGTGTCAGAATTTCCTTCCTTTTTAAGGTTGAGTAATATTTCATTGCACACAGATACCACATTTTGTTTGTTTGTTGGTGGAGATTTGGAAACATTGCATTTAAACATAAATAACATTTTAAATGAGAAATGCTATATTTTCCAAAATAAAAAAATTTAATGAGAAGAATGGCATTATTTTACATTTCTGAGAATAAGTAATGTCCAGTTCGAGAGAAGACAACTGGATTTTCAGAGTTGCTTTTTCATTTGATCTGTTGCAATATCACAAGTCATCTGGCCTCTGGAAAAATCTGGGTGAAGTCCAGCCAAGCCACGGGAAATGCTGAGCGTGGGCTTTTCCAGCCTGAAACTTATGTGGTTGTAAAACCGCCTTTAGCCTTCCATGTCATCTGCATTTAACATTTGGTCTGGGTACAATTACTTATCATTCAGCCAGTGTCATCTTGCTATGTGGTCCATGGATCATAAATAAAATAAAAATAATCTGGTGGTCATACAGTCACACTGCAGCTATGTAATGATGATGAGTCTGTGGATACACTGCTGGTAATGTATCCATTCACTATAGTTGGGTAACAAACAGTCAAAACCTGTGTGTGATGTACACATATTGTAACCAAAAGTGGGGTCCAGCTGCTTGCAGCTCAAAAGCCAATAAAGAGGCAAGGTTGGTGGAAAGGAAAGTTTTCTTTACTTTGGATGCCGGCAACCGGTGGTGGTGGGGGGAGGGTGGACACCTGTTCAAAGGCTGACTCCCTGCCCCCACGACAATCAGGGGGCAAGAGCTTTTATAGACAGAGGGAGGGGGCTCCATGCAGAAATAACACAATCAGCTCTGACAGTCGTCTTGAAATTGATCATTGGTGGTCTGACCAGCATCATCTTGATTGTTTTAAGTACAGTTAATCTTCAGTTCCAGGGTCGGTTTGTTCCCATTTCCTTGAGGCCAGTTCTCAGAATTGTGGCAGCTTAGGTCATGGCTACACTCTGGTCATCATGTAGCTAACTTCTTCCACTTGCTGGTGTTTTCAGTATCAGACAGCTCACAGGATAGGCTCAGAATATTATCTGTAGCCCTTGAGAAGGAACTAAAGGTCCTTGACTATGCTTCATGACTAAACTATTATTATTATTTAGTCTCGTTGGACTGATTTCCTCCGTTTCTTCATTTTCTCACTTCTCCGATTAAACTTATTCTTTGGCTAACGTTTTTCCACAGACGAAAGGCGGGTGGAGGACATGAGGAGGGGAAAGGACCTTAGGGTCTTGCTCCGTTTCAATACGAACATTTATTTAGCTCAAGCTGAGAGTCACCTAGCTGACTGTGGCTGGATGGCTCTACTGATCTTGGCTGGGCCGTCCCATATGTCTGAGGTCATCTGGGGCATGATTGATTGGGGCTGGGCATGGCGGGCTGCCTCGCTGATCTTGACTGGGCTGCCTCAGGTGTTTGTGGATGGGCTGATCTTGGCTGGCCTTGGCTGGTGCATTCAATGCTTGGGACCGGCGGTCTATCCCAGGATCTCTCATGTTGATGGCAGAGGTGTGAACTTAACTATACAGGTACACGTCAAGACTCTGTGTTCTGGGTACCATCATACAATTGACCAAACAAGTCACATGGCCAAGCCCAGTATAAAGGGGTGGAAGTCTTATCCATTCCTTCCAAGGAGATGAGGTGGATGGAGTGAAGGCTTCTGAAGAGTAAACCAATCTGCTACAGGTGGTCATGTCCCAGCCTAGGCCACCATGGCGGCGGGGAGAGGGGGTTGGGGAAAGGGCCTGGACGTTGTGTTCAAACCTGAAACTGAGAACAAAAGTATGATGACAGCCAGAATCAACTGCCAGTCATGTGAGTAAGCCCCCTGGGACATCCAGCCAGTCAAGCCTTCAGATGAATACAGCCCCAGCCAGCATCTGACTGGCCAAGGGAAAATTAAAAATATGGTCAAGCGTGTACTAGTTCTTAGAATTTGCAGACTGAAGTGGCACATATTCCTTCTTCTCATGTTTCACTGGGCAGGGAAAGTCACGTGGCCCCGCCAAACCTCCAATAGGTGGAACCCCACCATGTGCCCAGAGAGCCACAGCATTTGAGACCGTCTCTGATGAC
>NW_021145971.1:10725-50000 GCF_002837175.3 Physeter macrocephalus | reverse complement strand
CCCTCCCAGGCTGCCGGGCAGTCTCAGCAGCTTGCTAAAGAGACGCCGAAAATAACCCTCGGCCACAAGTGCTTTCATTCCCACAACAGGTGTGTTACTAAGATAGACCACACGTGTCCCGGCCGAGGTTTGGGGGCACAGCGCAGCACCCCACGGCTCCCCCAGTCCCGGGGCCTGGGCCGGGGGGGCTAGGACGAGGCACTGCAAACAGCCCCTCCCGCCAGCCCCCCGCCCGGCCTCGGTGCTGGGAATCACCACCCTCCCGTCCACACAAAGCTCACAGGCCTCACAGCACCGCAGCTCCACGGACAGGCCAGGCCCTAGATGATGCCACACCTGGGCTTACATCGGGCCGGTCCAGATGGGCGAGCCCGCTGCGCTTGCTGGCTGACACATACTGCCAGCATCGCCCCATGAGAGCCTCGCCTGAGGGCATCAGCTGCGGCGTGGGCACTTGGACGGGAACGTCCACTAGCGACCAACATGCGCCGAGCACCCCGCGTGGGCCGGACTTCACGCTGACGTGACCCAGGGCTCCGAGTGATCACCCCTGGCAATGGCTCCATAACTTTCTTTCTGCAGGTGGTGGTCCCTGCCTGGGGACACTGTGCCTGGAAGGATAAGAATGGGGTCTGCCCCAGGCTGGGGTCTGCCCTTGAGATGGGCTGCGGACTGGCCACTGACATTTGACCTTCTTGCAACTCTGGGACCTGCCTGATTCGCCCTGTTTTGCGTTGGGGGAAAGGAAGCTGAGCACGGCCATCCGCCTGCCCGAGGTCACAGGGCGTGTGAGCGGCAGGGCTGGGTGTGAACTCGGTCTGTGACTTGGGGATCGTGGCTGCCCTCCTCTCCTGGGTCTGTCCCTTGGGCTCCATCCCCTGAGAGAGGCCTAGCCCGGCAGATGCAGGGGTGCAGGCGGAGCAGTGGGCGCGGGTGAGGACCTCCCGGGAGGCCGTGGTTTTTGTTATTTTACTTACAAAGACAGACCATAGACCATTTTAAGCAGCCATGAAAACGGCCGTGGGGCAGAGACATCGCAGGCCCATCCTCTCGATCTGTAAGCAAAATAAGAAAAACACGCTGTGAGGAAGGAGGCCGGGCACCGGACTCTGCCCTGGGGGGTGTCTACAGTCGGCCCCTCCCCTGCCTCTCGACAGCGTTTTGGGGATTGGGACTCTGTCACCACCTTGGGCCAGTCCACAACCTTCTCTGGGCCTCGGCTTCCTTCTCCGTAAAATGGGCTGGATCAGGGGATCTCTTAGGGCCATCTCTGCTGGGAACTTCTGGGGCTCCACAAGAATTCTGGCACCTCCCTGGTATGGGCGGGACACCCTGGCTCTTCAACAGCTGTGTTTCTGGAAGGCGCCTGGTGACCCCGCTCGGCACCATGCTCAGGGACCCGGCGCCCAGGTGACGGGCTTGAGGTCAACAGACAAACCAACGGTGGTTCCGAAACGAAGCCCAGGCCTGAGCTGCCGTGAAGGGCAGCAGCACCAAAGAGGAAGAGAGATTTGATTCGTCTGAGCTGGAGTTAGTGGGCAAAAGCCACAGGGAGACAAGCTGTACCACTGTAAACAGAGGCTGAGCCCCCGTCGCGGGTTAATCCAGGGCAGGATGGAGCGCTAGCCCCTGAAGCGCCCTCCCAGCTGCCGAGCAGCTCCTTACACCCTGCCCCACAGTTGTCTCGGCCCTCTGCCCCCCTCCCGAGCCACGCCACAGCTTCAACTCTAAAACGAATTCGTGCCCACCACCAGGCAAGAAGAACCACAGCCCTCAAGCCGTGGCTCAAGGTCAGTCTCTGGGCAGCTTGGCTCGCAGGCTGGTCCTGGGGAATCTGGGGAGGTTCCTGGCAGGAATCCAAGGGAACGCAGAGGCTCCGGCTACCCTGGCTCCCATCAGCCAGGTGCACAGACGCAGTTAACCACCCTGCTTTCGGGGAATTCGTGGGTTAGGGAACAAACCTGAGGCCACCTTGGAGGCAGCCTGACACTTAAGACAAAAGCCCCCAGCCGCCAGATAGCACCAGGCGTCAGCTTAGGAAAGAAAGACCCTCTTGTCTCTCACAACCTCCATGCTCTAAAGGGAGCCGGGACCCCAACGAGAGGGGACGGACCCTGAGCCCCACGCAGGCTGCCACCCGCACGTCTGTTCGCAGGCCTCGCGAAGGCGAGCCGGTGGTGTCAGCTGACCCCAGCCCAGTCCACAACCTGGAACATCTGGTTCCCAGGCCAGCACTTTCTGGGACACGGGCTCCTGGACCGGGAAGAAAAGCAGGCCAGGGAGTCGCGCCCACGAGGGTCGGGGTCCCCGGGTCGGAGCCCTCGCCCAGACCCTCAGATGGTCTGCTGGTCTCTCCTGCCTGGGACCGGACCACAGTTGCGGGGCGGGTCATCTTCCCAGGGGGAGCTGCTGTTGCCCCGTCAGGAAGAATTCCTTTTCCCGCCCGGGCTGAGCGTACACGGGGGAAGTTTCGCCAGGCTGGATCCTCCCCTCTCCACCCACGAGGCCGCACGGGGAGGCAACGGTCAGTGGACGGAGACCGGCCTGCGGCTCAGCCCGACGTGAGGACTGACTCTTCTGGAAAAGAGGGAGGGGTGACTGGCCGGCCACAGTCCCCGGGCGAGAAGAGTGAATGAGACAAAGCGCGGCCACCTCTGGCCACTCCCGTGCGGCCAGCGCAGGCTGCGCACCCAGGATGGCGGAGGGCAGGGCCCCGCTGCTCTGGGCCCCGTCCCGGGGCAGGAGGCAGGGCCCCGCTGCTCTGGGCCCCGTCCCGGGGCAGGAGGCAGGGCCCCGCTGCTCTGGGCCCCGTCCCGGGGCAGGAGGCAGGGCCCCGCTGCTCTGGGCCCCGTCCCGGGGCAGGAGGCAGGGCCCCGCTGCTCTGGGCCCCGTCCCGGGGCAGGAGGCAGGGCCGGGCCCACCCCAGTCTCCGGCACACGGGGGGACCCTCACTCAGACCGGCCCCGGGGGGACAGAAGTTGGAACATTCTGTGCCAAGCGATGTGTGGGGAGGGGTGCTTGGCCGTTAAGCTCCTACCGTGCAGGGGTCGCCCTGCTTTCAGGTGGCTGCGCCTGGGAGCAGGTGGTGTTGCCCCATCTACCAACAGAGACCAGCTCACAGCCAACATCCTACGACAAGGGGCCCAGCCGACCTCCTTCTCCAGATGGGGGCCGCTGCCTGGCCTCGGAGGGCAGAACCAGTACCCTTCACGCCAGGAATAAAAGGCGCAGGCCAGGCCCTGTGGCCCACCCTGGGCTCTGGGCAGAGCCAAGGACCCCGGGTGGGCGGAGTGGAGCCCGATGAACCTGGTGGGAACCAGGGGCCACCAGGCCAAGGCACTTGAGGTTCCTGCCCCAGAGACGGGCTTCATTAGGGTTTCAAAGCCTGGGGAAGGGTCCCCCGGTGTGGGGCTTTCTGGCTTCTGAACATGTGGGTGGGGGAGGCGCGTGGCCTGCCTGCGAGAAACACCTAGGACGCACTGCTGAGCCCCTGGTCGAGGGGACAGGGAACACGGTCCCCCACACCAGCCCAAGCCGGGGGTCTCGTTCCCAACTGCTCTGACTCAAGGGACCGGGGCTCGGGTGGTGGCCGTGGATTCCGAAGCCCACCCAGACCCTCTGTGCGTGCCGAGATGCTCAACCCAGGGCCCAGGGCCAGCGAGGTACCACCTGGGGGTCAGGTCTGCCCACCACGTCGCTGGCAGCCGAGGGCCCCCTGACCCCAGCTCCTGGCGCACCCACACACCCGGCTCAGGCCTGGCCGCAGAGCTCCTCCAAGGCCAGAGCTGCTTCCGACGGGCCCTCCAGGGCGTGCGGGCCCAAAAGGATTCACCCACAATGCAAGTGACCTGCTGTGTGACCATGGGGAAGCCCCCATCCCTCTCTGAGCTCCAGTATAGCAGCTAACCTTGACGGAACGCTCACCGTGTGCCCACCGTGCTAAGAACTTCTTTCTATTAACTCAGTCGCCCTCACAGCAGCTCTGTGAGGCAGGGGCCATGACCAGCCCAGCTTTACAGATGAGGAACGCCAGTCCCAGAGAGGTTAAGAAGTTTGCCCAAAGCCTCACAGCTACCAAGCAGAAGAGCTGGGATCCGAACCTCAAAGCTTGGGCCCTGACCCATGATGAGATCCTCTCTCTTAAAGGCCCAACAGGGGCGTTTACAGGTCCAGGGTGGAAGCTCGGACCTTAACAGGCTCGAGGGACCCCCGGAGGCGCCTCTCCCTGCTGCACCCCTCGGAGCCAGGCCCTGGGGTTACTCACTCGCGTGAGGCGTGAAGGGGGGGTGTCGCGTGGCCGCCTGGGACGCGGCGGGCGGCGGGGGCGGCATGCTGGGGGGCGTGGCCCGGGGCTGCGTCGTCACCTCGGCCGGGGAGCCAGGCATCGCGGAGGCCTTCTCCTTCCTGTCCGCTGTGGGCGCCATGGCCACCAGGGTGGGGAAAGGGAGAGAGAGACAGAGAGAGAGCACGGGTGAAGCAGGCCGAGGGGCACGGGTTGGCGCCGCCCAGCCCCACCTGGCTCCCGGCTAAGGCCCCCAGCAGCTGGACGTGGGCCTATGTTGCTGGGGGCCCAGGGGGGGCGACTCCCAGCTGGCCCCCAGGTGGCTTCTGGCTGGCTCTGCCTACAGAGCCCGTCCCAGGCCCCAGCCTACCCCAGATAAGCCCCAGGTGTGCTCACAGGTGGCTGACATCCCACCCACCTAGGACCGGAGAGCAGGCCTGGGTCGGCCCGTTTCAGGTGGGCTGCAGGGTGTAGCTTTCAGAATTCTGGCCCGCCAGAACCGGGCTGGAGTTCTCACTGCGGGAGCGGCCCTGGGGGAGCCCGGATTGTCTCTCCTGCAGACCAGGGAGTCGGGCGGCATCCCCCAAGCCTGCGGTACCCCGACTCTGCTTGCAGCAGCCCCTCCTGGAGGGCGTGTGCAGACAGCCTCCCCACCCCCATCTCTGAACGCAGCAGGTCCGGGGCGGGCCTGACACTCTGCACTTGTAACAGGCTGCCAGGGAGGCCCCCGGGGCGGCAGCTGCCCAGGTATTCTTCGCAGGTGGCGGGGGACGAGCCTCTGGGCCTCCGCCCTCCATCTTAGCTCGGGGTCAGCCAGCACCGGGGCAGAGGCCGCAGAGACCTGGGAGCAGCGGCTGGCATTGCGGGTGGGTGTCCCCGCCTGGAACAGACAGGCACAGCCCACGTCGCCCCAGCCACTGCTCGTCCTGCTGACGCTGACGGAGTCTCCCGGGGGCCAGGCTTGACGCCTGTCAGCCACCACCAGGACCACAGCTCTGTCCCTCCGCCTCTCCCCAGCCTCCCCTCCCAGGGGTCCCGCACGCTCTGGGCAGAGGTGGAGAGGCACATGCACCCGGGCAGCCACCTCCGCGGACAGCGATAATGCTAATAGACGGCATTTACCGCTACCTGTGCCCCAGACCGTGCAGACCTCCCCTCATCGCTCCCACGTCCTCCTTTACAGAGAGGAGGTGCCCTCGGCACTCCAGGGCCCAGGGGGTGAGAGCGGAGAAGCCCCCTCCCCACTGGGCCCCACGGAAGAGGGAAGCAGCCGGTCACCGGCAGCCACCCGGCCTCGCAGCACCTGCTGTCCACTCAGCTGGCCTCCCTCCCGCCGGGCGCCCTGCCCCCCAACAGCCCGCCTGTCAGAGGGCTGATGGCCTGGCACACGTGCGCCACAGCTGTGGGGGCCCGTCAACGCCACGCCTGGCTACGGGGCTGGCGGCCAGTCCCCAGTGACAACCAAAGAAGGAAAACGTGGCCAGCGCCGTGGGCTCCAGGCCACCTCTGTGGGGTGCAGCCCCATCCCGGCCAGCCCTTCATCTGACCAGGCCGCCCTGGGGCAGGCAGTCCCGCCAGCAGGCCAGGGAGGGCGCTTAGGATGCCAGGCCGGGACGCTGGGGATGCAGGGCCTGGTCGGACCTTCCGAAGCCCTTCCACGTTGGGGCTTCGCTGGAGCGTCACGGGTGGAAGAGACCAGAGAGGCGGATGGAGAGGAGCCGGCGGGAGGGGGCCATCAGGGAGGGTGGACCGAGGGCGCCCGCGATGACGAGGGTGCCACACCGCAAGGAGTCTCGCGCCCACCCCACGGATGCCTGCCGGGCCTGCGGACGGAGCGGGCAATGCCCTGCTGGTGCCCGGAGAGCAGGCCCGAGGCCGTCCGCTTACAAAGGAAACACACACACGCTCCTGGCAGATGACAGTCATGGCTCCTGTCATTCCCGGGAAACCCTGTGAGGGGGACGCTGCTGCCAGCCCTGTCTTACAGGCACAGAGAGGTGCAGCAATCCACCAAGGGCACACAGCACGTATGCTTTGGGTGGGTCTGCAGGGTTCCAAGGCCTGGTTGTCATCAACGCGAACTCTCCTCCTTGCAGGAGAGGCAGCCGTTCCGGGAATCAAACCCAGGTGGATGGAGGTTCTGGGCTGGGTGGGTGGGGGCGCCCCTGCGGCTCTCCCAGGTCCCACCTCCAGCCCTGGGTCCTGGATCCCCAAGGGCTGTGCACAGTAGGGCCACAGGTGCAAGAAACCCCACAAGTCTTGAATCTCGTTTGAGTCTGGCTCTATTGCCTCCTGGCTGTGTGACCTAGGGCAAGTCACCTCACCTCTCTGAGGTGACTAATGGCTGAGGGCAAGCTCTCAGTGAAATTCGGTCACGGTTTATGGAGCAACTCGCGTGCCGGGACCCTGCTCTTGAGGCTGCCCTCGGCACACACCCCAACCCATGAAGCAGAAGGTGACAGAGCACCTCGGCGAAGAGCAGAGGTGGTGTGGAGACGGGCAGGAACAGCATTTGTGGTCAAGGAACAGAGAGCACAAAGGCAGGAGGGGGTGTGCAGGGAATTGAGAGGAGGTGGGCTGGGCCGGGCTGGTGGGCAGTAGGGAGCCAGTGAAGGTTCTGCACAGCTTCCAGAGGCGTCGTCTCTCCTGCCTGAAACCCTCCGGCAGCTTCCACTGCACGTGGGGCTTCCCAGGGTCCCACCCCCCGGCCCGCTCCCACGACACCCAGAGCCCAGGCTCCGAGCCCTTGCACACCCCCCGGACCACTCCCCCTTCCCTCCTGGGGGGCCAGCTCCGACCTCATGTCCTCAGGAGAGGGGTCCCCACATGAGACATGCGGGTCCTAGCTCCCCGGGAATGTGATCCCCTGAGATGACCTTGTTTCCTGGCTCACCTGTCGCAGGCTTTCTGGCTGGGCTGGCACTTCTGGAAGGCCGGCCACGAGAATGAGGTCACCACTGGCAGCCCTCCTAGAGGAGGGGTCTCCCTGCTCAGGGGCTGGAGGGGGCAGGTCAGGGGGTCCTGGCTGCCCTGGCTCCAAGGTGGGCCGACACGGGGGCTGCTGAGGGGCTGTGGATGCACCCACGGCTCGCCCTGCACGCTTGCCTTCCTCGGGGCTGGCCGAGCGAGGACAGCAGGGTGCGAGGGAGCTGAGTCCCACCCTCCTGGCGAGTGGCTGCCTCTGAGCCGGGCTCTTCACTCCCCGGGGTGCAGCATGGATCAGAGAAGGAGGAGAAGCGTTCTTAGTGGGGGGCCGGGCACCCACTGTGGTCACGCCACCCGTGGTGGCAGCTATTATTACCGTCCTCTCGCCACCTCTGCACCCGAGCTGTGTGTGGAGCCCTGATCAGCCTGTGCTGGAGCCAAGCCTGCCCGCCTGCTGGCCTGCGTGGCCTGAGGGCACACGGCTAATGAGCTGCCAGACAGGCAGGCTCACTCTCCCAGGAGCCGGCTTCCTGCCCAGCCCCTTTCAAGGGCCCGCGCCAGCCAAGGGCTTCTCCCTCACCCCCTAAGACCCACTGCGAGGCTCGGACCCCCGAGGGCTATGGCACAACCTTACTGCCCATCTGGCAGCCTGGGTAGGGCCATGTAGGCAGGACCCTGCACCCACAAGCCAGCACGAGCAGCAGCTGGCCAGGACGTGGGGGCCTGGGGAGGGGCCCGCTGTTGGCTGCGGGGTGCTGGGGGCCGGAGAGGGGGCAGCCCCCACCCCCGCCAAGGCTGCCGAGGGTGCCAGCGTGGTCGGCTCAGCTGGCAGGGGGGACGTCCCGGCAAGGTCCAGACTCCGCCCAGAAAACCTGGGCCGGCCTTGTGGGGCAGCTCTTCCCCCCTCCCCCGTTCTCAGGTACCTCTGCCCCCAGCGTCCACTCCCAGGGGTCCTCAGCCCCGGGGGGAGCCAGGCCCCATGTGCTGCACGTCCACACAGCATCTCGGTGGATCCTCATGGCCTCCCCAGAAGGCGCTGTCAGGGCCCCTGTACCGTGGCATCCTGTGCCCCGCCTATGAGAGGCACTGACCCCATCCATGGGACCCCGGGCTCGAACGGTCCCCCTGCAACCACCCCGGGTCTGCGTTTCCCCCACTCCTGATTCTAGGGTCATTGGGGGTCCTCAGCCCCAGAGACCCTCCACCCAACATCAGGGGTCCTCCTACACAAGCCCCCTTTTAGGGAGCTCTGATTTAGCAGGTCGGTTATGGGGCCCAGGCAGCTGAATGTATGTCAAGTTTTAAGTTCCTTTTTTCTTATGAGATTAATACATAAATAACAGCTTCCCCCGTGAGGGCTTAGCACGTGCCCCTCATGCATCAGCTTGCCCACCCCTCAGGACCCCAGGGACCGACTTTGACTAAGAATTCCATACCCCTGCTCGAGGACGCACTGTACCTCAATAGCAGCCCCAGGAGGCAGGTCCTGCCATCGCGCCCATTTTATAGATGGGGAAACTGAGGCTCGGGGAGGACAGGTGACTGGCTCAGGGTCTCAGAGCCTGAGGGCAGCAGGGCCCGAGCCTGGGACTCTCCATCGGAGCCTCAAGCCCCCGGGCCCTGCAATCGCTTGGGAGATTAGAAAGTTCTGAAGCCAACCCAGGGCTCCCTGCATGGGCCGACCAGAACACGGAAAGGGCAGCTGCCTGGGGTTTGAGGTCGGGGCGGGTTCATTGCTCTGAGTCAGTGGGTGACGCCCCGGGTGCCCTGACTCTGGGGCAGGGGAGCAAAAGAACCACCTTCCCAACCCCCCGGGCTCTTTCCAGATGTTAGAGCTCCAGGGAGGAAGAATCGGGCCGGCCACAGCATCCCTGTCCCGTCCCCAGCCCCGTCAGCAGCCAGGGGGCCAAGCCAGCAGCCACGGCAGCCCCAGAACCCCGCACAGAAATGAAGCAGGAGGGCTTCCCTGGTGGCGCAGCGGTTGAGAGTCCGCCTGCCGATGCAGGGGACGCGGGTTCGTGCCCCGGTCCGGGAGGATCCCACGTGCCGCGGAGCGGCTGGGCCCGTGAGCCGTGGCCGCTGAGCCTGCGTGTCCGGAGCCTGCGCTCCGCGACGGGAGAGGCCACAACGGTGAGAGACCCGCGTACCGCAAAAAATAAAAAAATAAAAAAAAGAAATGAAGCAGGAGATGGGGCGGAATCTGAAGACACGTCTGGGCTTATCCCCAACCGGGGCTCCCCGCCAGCTCTCCTGGAGTCCCGCACGGTGCCTGCCTTGGCCGGAACGGCGGCCCTTGTGCTGGCGGGCGGGAGACATCTCTAGGGGTGCCAGACCCCTCACCCATGGTCCTGGCTCAGAGGTAGGCAGACGAGGCGAGGGGCCCAGCCAGTGACTCGTGACCCTCTCACAGCCCTCGGAGGCAGACGGTGCTCTGCTCCATCCTACGGACGGGGAACCGAGGCACAGAGAGGCTAGGCGACCTGCTCTGTTCACACAGCTGAGAAAGGGCTGGAGGTGGCCCCAGCGTCTTACCACCTGCCCCGAGGGCTGCCGCTGGAGGTGCCCCCCATCCATTCTTCTTCTAACTGTCCGTGCCCCCCTCCCCACCACCCCATTCCGAGCCTGTAGGGCGGGGGGTGGACCCCGCTGGTGATATCCAGTGAGCTAGAGGGTGAGACGTGAGCGGCCCCCCTCGGAGCTGGACTTCCTTCTCCGGCCTCTGTCGCAGCCCCACCCACTGCCCCGCACTCCCAGCCCTCAAGAACATTCCCAGACCCCTGCGGCGCTCCCCAGGGCCCCTGGGAGACCCTGCGTCTTTCCCAGACCGCGGCTCCAGTTCCCACTACACGTCACTAATCCGTTGACAGAGGAAGCTGCTCTCTGAGGCCGGGCGAAGCCGGTGGGAAAGAACATGGAATGTACGGGACAAGCCACCCCATCCATCACTGTCCTTCTCCTCCTGTGTTCCCAGCCCGCCCGGCCCGTCTGAGAACTGGCCACAGCCCAGCGCTCCCAGCCCTGGGGTTCTAGAACCCTCCACGGGAGGGGGGCCATTAGCACCAGCACAGCCCATTCCCCATCCGTGCTGCTGCAGAAACAGCGGGCCCCGCTCTGATCTTCTGTGGTCCGATTTGTGGTCTGTTACCTCATTTGAGCCTCACAGAAGCCTCAGGAAGTGGGAAGGTGGGAAGGTGGGCCGGTACCAACAGGTAACACAGCTACGGTGACGCAGTCCGGACGGCGAGCCAGGCCTGAGCTGAGCAGGCCACACGGGTCCCCCGGCCTGGGGGGCGGCAGACGAGGAGACCGAGGCTCAGGGCCCAGAGGCCACTCCCTCTGTGGGGTCTCGGGGTGTGACCTGTGGCGCGCCCACGCCCAGTTCCTGGCGCTGACCCGCAGGCAGGCAGGGTTCCCCAGGCCCGTGGGAGGCCCGGCAGGAGGCCTGCACCCTGAGGAGGAGCCCTGTGCCTCGGCCGCTCCCCTGCGAGCGGGGGCCCCTGGGCACACTGCCCGGCCTCGGCCTCCACAGCTGCAGGTAGGGGGCGAGGCGGGAGCCCCACTGGGCCCGGCTCTGAAGTGCCGGCCTCCGCCCTGGGCCGGGCAGCCGGCCGAGGTTCGGAAGCTCCTGCCAAGGGGGACCGGACGCTGGACGTTTCTGGAGGCGAAGGGGCGAGCGGGCCCCCGAGACACGTTCCCTAGGAGCGTCACCAGGTGGCCCCCTGCCCCTCGGCCACCGTCCCGAGTGCCCGCAGGACCCTTTGTGACTGGCCGTCCCCTCTCCGCCCTCACCTCCCACTCTCCTCCACGTCTTTGCCCGAATGCGACCACGCTTCTCAGCGAAACCAAGTGCCCAAAGTGGGGCCAAGCACACAGCAGGTGCTCCACAAATGCTGTGGAGTCAGGACCAGGAGAACGGGGAGATGGTCCACGGACAGCCTCCCCAGCCCCACAGGCTCCCTTTCGACAGATGCCAGTCCTGGCCCCCCAGCCCAGAGCCTCGGCCAGAGACTGGAGGGGAACCTCCCCAGTCAGGTGTCCTCTGGAGCCCCGCCCCCCGTCCTCGGAAGGCCTGCGGGCAGGGCAGCAGCTGGCTGGTGTCAGGTGTCCCCAGCGAGGGCACACGGCCACCCGTCCCCGGCGCCTCCGGGCACACTCTGTCCTGCTCAGGCCAGACTCTCCCGGGAGGACCGCAGTGTCCCATCCCCACAGATATCCAGCCCGGGGCGGGGCGCCCCACGCATCGGGCCCAGCCTGGGCTCCCGGGACCCTTCATCCCACACCAGCCCTCGAGGAAGACGCCGCTATCACCCCGCTTGCGGATGGGGACAGCGGGGCCCAGAGTCACAGTACGCGAGGTGCCTCCAGGGTCCAGGCCCCCTATTTCCTTTCCCATCGGGTCCGAACTCTGAGTGAGACATTCGGGGCCCCGCACGGCCTCATCTCCGTGTCCTCCCAGGCCCCGACGGCTCCCGAGCGCCAACGCTCTCTCAGGCTCCTCGTCCGCGTGGCAGAGCCCCGGTCCCGGGGGACGTCGCTGCCCGCTGAAGCGATGAGGGAATCGGGGGGCTGGAGGTCGGGGTTCACGCAAGACCACAGCTCAGCGCGGCTGCAGGGTCCTGACTCTGGCGCCACTGGGTCCCGGCCAGGATTTCCCTCCCTCCTTCCCTCCCTTTCCTCTCACACCCCCTATTACAGCACCGCTACGAGCCCCAAAGCCCCTTCTAACCACAAACAGCCCCCGACCCCCCACAAGCGTGGAGGAGACAGAAGCGGGTGCGCCTGCGGGGAACGCAGGCAGCGCACGGTGACGTCCGCGGCCTCAGGGCGTCCCTCGTGGGCAGCACCCGCTCGAAGACGTGCCCGGTGTCCGACACGGACACCGTGGGGGCCCTCGGGCCCCAGTGCAGCGTGGTCGGGCACGGGCACCGGCCCCAGCAGTGACAGCTCGTGGAGGGGAGAGCAAGGTGCCTCGGCCCACGAGCGGCCCTCCTGAGCGCCGGGCGCCCGCGGGCCCCTCCGCGTCCCCAGGCAAGTTGCTGGCCTTACGACCGTTAGGCGGGACCTTGCAAGCCGTGAGAGACGCAGGCGACGCTGGCGCTGCAGCCAAGGCCTTCCTGAAGGCCGGCCCCGCCCCCATCACCGGGTCGGCCCCGAGCACCCCCTGGGGACACATTCACCTCCTGCGAGTGACAGCTCGTGGAGGGGAGGGCAAGGTGCCTCGGCCCACGAGCGGCCCTCCTGAGCGCCGGGCGCCCGCGGGCCCCTCCGCGTCCCCGTGAGGCGGGGACGGTGTGCTGCTCCCGCGGTCCCAGGCAAGTTGCTGGCCTTACGACCGTTAGGCGGGACCTTGCAAGCCGTGAGAGACGCAGGCGACGCTGGCGCTGCAGCCAAGGCCTTCCTGAAGGCCGGCCCCGCCCCCATCACCGGGTCGGCCCCGAGCACCCCCTGGGGACACATTCACCTCCTGCGAGGCCCCTGACCACTGCACACTGGCTGCTGTGGGGCCCGGGCAAGGTGGGCCAGACCCAGTGCCAGCTCGCGGAGGGGGCGGCGGGACAGCGGGCGCAGACACCTCTGCTTAGGTAGCTGCTGCCCCCGGAGTGCCCTCCCCTCCCCCCAAGGCTTCCCGGAGGGCGGGTGGGTGGGCGGGGTTTCTCTCCTGGACCCTGTGGTCCAGTCACAGCTCCTGGACCCTGGGGGTCTTGAGCCAGCCGGGCAATCGCCTGAGGGCCAACTTCCTGGAGCAGGAAGAGGGGCATACGGACCCTCCCAGAGCCTCCCAGTGGGCGCGTGTGGGACAAACAAGGGAAAAACTAGGCATGCACCCCAGGAAGCAGCCGCGTCTCAGAGGGGCCTGTGACCCCGCCGGACGGGGCTCTCAGGCAGAGGCGGAGGGACTCGGGGGGCTCCAAGGACATGGGCTGACCCCTCACAGCGAGGTGGCCGGGTTTGACCAGGACGCTGACCCCGCCCCACCCCCTCCCAGGCCACGGTCAGGGGACGGCTTGACTTTGATCCGCAACGCCCTGCAAAGCAACGCGAATTCTGGGGGGCGGGCCGCCCTAATGAGTCCCAGGAGCTGGAACTTGGGCCGCTTCCCACATCTGGTTTCAATCAAGGTCTCCGGCGACTGACGAATCAGTAATAACATACACAAGGATTAGTATCTTCCCTCCCTTGGTCTGCGCGGCGCGGCCCTCCCGCCCCGCTGGCGCTCCAGCCACGTCCCTTGGATCCTCCCGCGTGGCCCTTCCCGGTCCTGGGGTCTGACCGGGAGGGCCGTTCCTCTGCCCATTGCCGCTGCCGCCACCGCCCTTCCCGCTGCAGAGCGCTCCACCACCCCGGCCGGCCTGCCTCCAGGGACCCTGTGACCGCCGGGCCTGTGGGTGACAACAAGGTCGCCCGTTGCCATGGCAACAGCACTGGGCCGGGAGCCAGGAAACCTGGGTCCCCCATCCTGCTCCGTGACCGACTAACTGTGAATCCGTAAAATCACCCCAGCATGGCTCGGAGCCTCGGTATACCCATCGGTAAAATGGGCTCGTAACTCCCTCTTCTCGGGTCGGGGGTGGTCTTAGAAAAGGAAGTGTAAGAAGCGAGGTCACTGTGGCTCCTGTGTCGGGGAGGTTCCAGCTGGCCTCCCTCCACCCCTGTCTCAGCCTCTCGGCCGGAGTGTCAGTGGCTTTTCTACCCCAGGCCTCGGTTTTCTCACCTGTGAGATGGGGATGAGAGCAGAGCCGCCCCGTAGAGGCGCGGAGGGACGGGACATGCTCAGCCAGAGGCTCCTTCTAAAGGCCCACAGGCCTGGGCACCAGGCGGGGGCACAGCTCTGATTTTAAGCGGGCTCCCTTTGGCTGGGAGCTGCGTGTGCGCCTGGGTGCCGAGACCCCCCCCCCATCCTGACAAAGCCCTGACGTGTAAGACCCGAGTTACAGATGGGGAAACCGAGGCACAGGGCGCGTGCCCGGGGTCACAGGGCCATAAGGCGGCAGATCCCGCACACGTGCAGCCCTCTGGTCGCAGGAAGGGTCCCTCACTGTGGACCCTCAGAGCCTGCCCAGAGGGGAGGTGGTGAGCCTCTGCCTGGGGGTGGGGTGGAGGGTCCACAAGAGAACGTCCTGATGCTCAGGACAGCCCCTCACAGCCTCAGAGGGGGCGCTGCGGTGGCCAGGCTGCCCCCCACCCCTCAGCATCAGCGGGGGCCCATGAATCCCGCTGGTGCTGAGAGGAAGCCGTCTGCCTGGACGGGAAGCTCCCTTCTACCACCGAGATGCCGCCGAGATGCTGTGAAACTGGGCCAGACACACTCTCGCCGCTGTGCTCCAGCCCAGGGCTCGCCTCAGGAGCGCTCCAATCTCCCCCTTGTTCTGGCTGCGCGCCTCCAGGCTGGGAGACCCCGTCCCAGCTCTCCTGTGCGGCCGCAGGGCCTCCGCATCTGCTGGGATGCCCCCCACGTCCACACGAGGCTGTCTCCTCCTCCTCACTCAGGATTGGGTCCCAACGTCCCCCCCTTAAAGGAGCCCTCCTAGCCCCCACCCTGGCCCTTCCTGCTGCATCACCCACTGTATCGCCTGCGGAGCACTTGTCAGCACCCGCGATGGTGGTCCGTGCAGGTCTTTGCGTTCACCACCCCTCGCCCCAAGGACACGGGCCTCGTCCTTCTGTGCACTGCTAACCCCAGACCAGCACCGACGCCTGGTGGTCACTAAGATGCCCCACAAAGGCGTGCCGACTGACCCGTGAGAAACCCAGAGCGGCCCCGCCTGCCCTTGTGCTGCCTCGGCCCCCCGCCCAGCGGTTCATGTTCACGTTGGAGAGCTTGGTGGCTGTGGCGGGAGAGCCTGGGCAGAGCTTGGCTTGGGACCTTCCCCTGCCCAGCGGCCCCAGCAGGTAGTGCCCCTGTGTGTGTGGGGGGGGGGACCGAGGAGCTGTTCTGAGCCCGCCCCACAGCAGTAAAGCTTGGCTGTGGCTGCCTGAGACACCCGCCACCTGGGGTGGGGGGTGGACGGGTTGCAAAACGGCCTCAATTCTCGAGCCCCCCCGCCCCGCCCACTCACACCCCTTGCAATGTGACTGCAGCTCTTTCCACCCAGAGACGGAGTCGATTTCCCTGCCCTTGGATCCGTGCTGGCCCTGGGACTCGCTCTGGCCACTAGCATGCGGCAGAAGTGATGTCAGCCAGCTCTGAGCCGGACACCAGGCGGTCACTTGCTGTCCTGTTGAGCCTGCTGGAGGGGAAGGCTCACATGGGGCAGGGTCGGCCCAGCTGCCCTAGCTGGGGGTCCAGGCACAGGAGGGGCCCGGCCACGCTCAGCAGAGCCAGGAGCAAGTCCAGCCAGGACCAGGACCTCACACATGAGCCGCCCGAAGACTATAAGCCAGATGAAGGTGGTTGTTTTAAGTCACTAAGTTTTGGGCAGTTTGTTACCCAGCAATAACTAACAGGTACACACTGGTACTTAGAACCACAACATTTTGGAGCTGGGAGGGCCCTTACAGACCCAAGGATCAGATGTTACAGGGGCAGGTTCCAGCTGAACCAGGGCTCCTGCCGCTCTGCTCCCTGTTCTCCTGGAGACGTCTGGGCTCAGATGAGCAGGCCACCCAAGGGACCATGTCTGAGGACATCATCCGGCCCAGACAGTGACTTGCAAGGAAGCTCGCCACAGCACTGCTTGTGAGGGGGGTGAGCCCACAGAGGACAGGTCAAACACATCCTCTGGCCAGGGGGACCCTGCGGAGCCTGGAATCACATGGCGGGTACTTTCACTTAGGAAACCGCTTTTCCGTGCCCACAAGCCTGAAGCACTGCACACCCAAGGCACAGCGGTTTGCTCTGAGGCAGGCAACCAACGGAAGTGCCAACAGCCAGGCGTCGGCAGCAAAGGACGAGAACGCTCACTGGCCACTGTCACAGAGGCCCATCAATAGGTCAAGGGGCAGATCCACACGGAAGAATACTATGCAGAAAGGAAAAAGGACACACACAGCCCCACGTACCAGCACAGACAAATGTCACCAACATAGGGCTGAGTAGATGACACCAGACCCCAAAGGAGACGGGGCCACGTGATTCTACTTACACGAAGTTCAGAAGCTGGCATTAGGGTCAGGGTGGTAGTCCTGCGACAGGCAGTGACGGGGAAGGGCCCGGGGCCTGGGGCAGGTCAGGGAACGTTGCCTGGTATCTGCACGCTCTGTGAACGCTCCCACGTACACTTTTCTGTGCGTGTGCTGTACTTCAAATACCCGACTGCAAGCAAAAATGGTGCCCCGGAATACCACCTAATAACAAGGAAAATCAAAGAGGTGGAAACACACGACACTCCATCTTGTAAATCAACATACATGCAGAAAAGTGGCGAGAAACCAAAGGTGACCGTGGTTCCCGGTAGAAGGCTGGTCAGAGCCATTCTGTCCGTGTCTGTGTTTTCAAGAGGGGTCTGGGGGTTTGGTCGGACCGAGGAGGCCAGAGCTTCAGCCAAGCGCAGATGCCCCAAACAAGGAGGGGGGCGAGACTTCCTTCTTGGACCAAGCCTGGGATGGTCACGGAGCCAAGTCCACGGCGCCCCGGCGCTGAGCAGAGTTCTGAGGCGGGGAGGGTGGAGAGCTCACAGCAGCTGGAATGGAAACCCTCCCTGCTCTGCGCCGGCCGCAAACATGATCCAGATGTCTCCCTGCTCGCCCCGCGGCTGGCGCACAGAGGAAGCACATTCCTCGCCCAGCTGTCCGGGCTGCGCAGCCAAGAGCAGCTCCTGAGAGCTGAGGGGGAGGCGCCCGCCATCTGGGCCGCCCGCCGTGTGTGTGTGTGTGTGTGTGTGTGTGTGCGCGCGCGCGCGCGCGTGTGCGCGTGTTGCAGGGGGTAGTGGGAGGAAGGGCGCCCTCCTCTCCCAGCACCGGTCCTGGCACTCTGGGAGTCCCCTCCCGTCCACCCATGCACACCTGCCCCCGAGGGGGAGTGGCTCAGCTGCAGGCTGGCACACCTAGTTAGTGTGAACAGGCTGTGATGATAAACGTGGTGATGCCTGGGCCGGCACGAGGGGCGTGGGCACGTGGAGAGAGAGACATGAGTGGGTGAGCAGGAGGCGGGGGGATGGCGCGGTGACCCAAGCACGATGGAGAGAGTCCCCTCCTGCAGCTCACCGTGGTAGAGGCGATGGACACACAGGCCACCACACAAGGTTGCGCGGTAGCGGGGAGAAGCCCAGCTTTGGGGGCGGGCAGGCCGGAGTCCAGCCGTGGCCTCGTCGCTGGGGTGGCCTCGGCTGGGCCTCCTCCTCTGAGCCTTGGTTTCCTCAACTGCACGCTCGGGCCGATGTCCCCGTGAGGATTAGGTGCGCGCCTGTTAAGCCCAACACTCTGCTTGGCTCACACACACACCTGGCGGGGATGTGACGGGGCGGGGGACCCTGGCACCCCAGGAGCTGCCTCGCCTGGTGGGGGAAGTCCTCCTGGAGCCCGGCACATCTACACTGAGGCCTGAACAAAAGATGTGTCCCCCGAGGGCTGCGGCAGCACCTGGTAGAGGCAGCCGTGCAGAGTCTGCACGTGTGTGTGTTTCCTGGGGGGAGGGGCTGTGACCCCAAGGAAGACTGCAGGACACCGTGGAATAAAAGAGGACCTGCTACGTACACGGAGAACCTCTAGAAGGAAACAAAAGCTGCCCCTGGGCAAAGGCAGCAAGGCCCCCTCCTCTCTGCCTCCCTCCTGGACCAGCCCCGCCTTTAAACCACCTCCTGATTTATTTTTAAACTTCCTGCCACCCAATAGCATTGGGCCCCCCCAGCTCTGAACAAAGTGACAGTAACGTGAGCAACAGATAGACAATTACAAAGTGCCACCTGGCGAATAAACAGATGCCTTAGTCCAGACTCCTTATTTTAAAAAAGGAATTGACAAAACGCAAGCAATTCATCGGCCACAACACCCTATGAGGATGGTCGGCGCTCAGGTTTGGGCGAAGCGGGAAGTCCTGCATCGCGCAGGCGCACCTGGACTGGGTGCGTCACTGCGAGAGGCAGGGAAGCCTTGAAGAAGAGGTGCAGTTGCAGCTCTGCGATTTGCACAGCTGAAGCTGGGAGGGCGTCCTGGGGGAGGGCGCAGCTTGGCAAAAGCAGTGCAGTAGGAACTCCAGGAACAATCTAGTATCGAGCTCCGCCGGTGCACGAAGGTGGGGAGCAGGGCAGGCAGGCCGGAGGGTCTGGAAACCTAGGCCACGCGGCTGGCATGCTCCCCTGCCAGCAACGAGGCGCCCCCGAAGGCTTAACCGATTCCCAAGGCATTTTCGTTGCTTAAAAAACGTGCAAAAAAGAAAAAAAGGTAGGGGCTTCCCTGGTGGCGCAGCGGTTGAGGGTCCGCCTGCCGATGCAGGGGACGCGGGTTCGTGCCCCGGTCCGGGAGGATCCCACGTGCCGCGGAGCGGCCGGGCCCGTGAGCCACGGCCGCTGAGCCTGCCTGTGCGGAGCCTGTGCTCCGCGACGGGAGAGGCCACGACAGTAAGAGGCCCGCGTACCACAAAAAAACCCACAAACAAACAAACAAAAAAAAGTGCAGACTGGCTGCATATCACCTTGAACTCCCTAGAGGAATGTTGCCAAAATATAAAATAATAACGCCGCTCCTGCGAATGCTAAATAATAATTAGGGACTGGCGGTTCACCCTGCACGCATGGCCCGTCGAGGGCGTCTCTCCAGAGTGCCACGTGAGTCTCCCGCCAACCCCGAGACACAGAACGGCCGCCCTTGGCACACGTGGCCCGTGAGGACCCCGGTCGCCGTGATGGGAGCCACCGATGCGGACGAGGGGCTGTGGCCCCCAGGCTGCAGCCCGCGAGACCTGAGGGATCCCAGGTGGCGACATGCACCCGCTGAAGCAGGTCTATAAGTCACTGCCCGCAGAGGCTGGGGCTGAGGAGGTGGTCTGGGCTGGCTTTGCTCCGAGGGCCGGGGCGTCTCCAGCTCTCACGCCCCACTTTCTTAAGGATGACCCGAGAGCTGGTTTGGCTGAGCTGCGGCGAGCGGCAGCCTGACATGGCGCTGCCCCCGTGCCTGCTGCGGGAGCCCCTGTGGACCGGGACTGGGGCGGGGGCAGGCCTGTGGTCTCTCGCCCCACCCGGAGACAACCAACCCCCCTCCTGTGCCCTCTCGCTTCCTGGACGTGGAAGGCCCTGCCCAGGCCGCTCCCTGACCCGCACACCCAGGGACGAAGCCAGGCCCACGAGAGACCCCACCACTGCGGGGGCAGCCGCCCTGGGCCCCAGGCCCTCCCGTTCTCCTGCCTCTGCCTTCATGGGGGAGGCTGGGGGCCACTGGAAAAGCTCACGCTTCCTCTGGCAGAGAACCCGGTAAAGACAGGAGGCGAGGTACCCTGGGGGCCTTACAGCTACAGCATTCTATCGTGGTCAAAGCTCATAGCACCGGGGAGGCCACTACCACCTCCCTTCCCATATGCTCAGAGAGGTCCAGGTCTGCACCTGAGGTCACACAGCACTGGTGCAGGCTGGGCGCTCCCAAGGACACAACAGGCACCTCTGGCCCCAGCAGCTCTGTCTACTGCTCACCTCCTCAGATACCTGTGGTTAATTTTATAATTTAACGCCAGCCACGCTGGAGAGGCCTGGGGGCAGTGTGGCCTCACACCACGTCTTGGAGGGAGGGACCGGGCCGCAGCCTCTTTGCATCCTGGGCGCCATCTTCCCAGGACCCTTCTCCCTGATGGATTCCAAACAGTCCATCTTCTTCCCCAGGAACCGTCGAAACGTTCCAGAAATTCCAATCACATGTCACCCCAAACTCACGGCCCGGGCCCTCCCCCGCAGGGGGGGCCAGGGGCCTCAGGGGCCACGCACAGCCCGTTTCCAGTGCAGAGAGCTTCTTGCACGTTTGCTGCGTGCCATGGGCCGTGCGTCTCCCCCCACTCCCGCTGTCACCTCACGCAGTCCCCGGAACCCCGCTATTTCCCTACTTTCAGAGAGTCAGCAATGTGCCCGTGGTGGGCGTGGCAGCCGGCCCCAGGTGGGGGTCATAGTCACACAGGAAACCCGTGACTATAACCCGCTCCCACTCCTCCCAGCCCCCACCCACAGTAACCACCGCTGACAGGTCTCCAGGATCCTTCCAGATACTCCTATGTAAACACAACTCTGCGTGTGTACGAGACCCGGAGGCTATGCTCATTCCTGCTGCAGTCTCCTCACCTGTGCAGTGGGGAGGATGGGCCCCGCCCTCGACGGTTAAGAGGAGACGCAGAGGGCTTCCCTGGTGGCACAGCAGTTAAGAGCCCGCCTGCCAATGCAGGGGATATGGGTTCGAGCCCTGGTCCAGGAAGACCCCACATGCCACGGAGCAACTAAGCCCATGCACCACAACTACTGAGCCTGCGAGCCACAACTACTGAGCCCGCGAACCACAACTACTGAGCCCGCGAGCCTAGAGCCCGTGCTCCGCAAGAGAAGCCACCGCAATAAGAAGCCCACACACCGCAACGAGGAGTAGCCCCCGCTCGCCTCAACTAGAGAAAACCCGCGTGCGGCAACGAAGACCCAACGCAGCCAAAAATAAATAAATAAAATAAATTAAAAAAAAAAAAAGACGCAGAGTAATAACTAGCACAGGCAGCAGCCAGGCATACAGCAAGTGCCAAATTAGTGCCAATCTACAACAGGAAACACCCTGAGCACTTGCTTTCTCGAAGGTGCTCCCCTGGGCCCTGCCGCAAGACGGAGGGACGCCACGCCACACAAAGGCAGGTGGAAAGGAAGCCTCCCCCTCCGCGCCCAGAGAGAGGAGCCCCAAGCTTGGCCGGACGGCGTCCCCTGCCACTTCCCAGCCCTGCCCCCCAGCCTGCTGGGTGGTCTCCCCCCAGCCTGGCCCACCCAGCCCGGGGGCCAGAGCCCCCAGCAGGCCCTGGGGATGACACTAAGGGACACTAAAGCCTTGCGGGGAAGTAACCCCGCGAGCCAGTGTCCACACAAGCTGGGAACAACCTCCTTTCGCTGGATTTAAGGAAAACAGAGTCCTCTGGAAGCAAACCTTTTAAACAGATGTTTCCTCTTGGCACGAACTTCCCGGGCGGGGCCTGCGCTCTCACACAGAGGCGCCGGGGAGACCAAGTGATTTCCATTCTTTTTAGGAAGGGGAGGAAAATATTTTTTAAAATGTGTTTTACAAGCCTGCCTTTGCCATTGTTTATGTAAACAGGTAAATTGTTTCCTGCCTCAATTAAAAACATCTGCCACATAAATGAATACCAATTAACTCATCCTGCTTTTAATTAGTCTGTTAATTACACGCAGGCAGCAGAAAGGATGGCGAGGAGTAGGCGAAGCTGAGTGCGCGCCCTGCCCCCAGCTTGGCAAGGATCTGGGCTGTGTCTGGCTCCTGGTGGATGAGGATGGCAGAGAGGTGGTGGCGCGGTGCCAGCCGGGATTCCCTGATCTGGGGCTGCCGGGGGGGGGGGGCACCTCCTCCAGGGGCCCCTGGATGGGGTGGAGCTCCCTCTACACCCCCTTCGGCCCTCCCCCCTCATCTCCTCCAGCCACCCCCCTAATCACTGGAGAGGAAGGAGGGACCTTAAGGGCGCCCCACTCACATCTTGGCCATATTTTGCTGGGGGAAGGAGGCGGCCGGGGAATGGAGGCCCGTGCCTGGTCCAGGAAGGCCTGCCTGGGAGGGGTGGGGGGATACAGCTCTGTGAGACGCTGCATCCTGAGCACGGCCTGTCCCCAGGCCGGTTAGAGCCGCCTCGGGAGCGCCCCTCACCCACCCCTCGCCTGCGCCCCTCCTCCGCAGCCTTCACCACGGTTTGTAGTTTCTCGCCCTCTTCCGCCTGCTCCCCCGGAGCCCGGCCCAGGGCAGGAGGCGCCCAGTGCGCGCTCTCTGCGGGAACCTCATCCAGGGAGGCTCACCCGGGAGACGTCATTATTCCCACTCAGAAGGCCCGGGAGGGCGGCGACTCCTCCTAGGTGTCACGTGGTCACATCGGCACTCCTGAGGGGCTGGATTTGAACCCGGGGGAGCCCTGATTCCAGGGTGTATCGACAGCGCCGAGTACGTCACAGAGGCCAAGCTGGGGAGCCGACGCTGTCCCTGGGGGCTGGCGGGATCTCGAGTCTCACGTCTGATGGGCCCCTGGGGTGCCCCCTCCTTCCACGCCCGGGTCTCTCCTTCCAGGGTGGGGGGCACATCCCGGCCTCCCACAGACACTCTCCCCACATCTCCCCCAGGTTCCCAGGGCTTACAGCAGCAGAAATGGTCAGAGCTGGCTGGCCCCCAGAGCCCACCCAGCCAGAGCGGTCGGTGGGCTTCCACTCACACTCCAGGCCCATCAGGCAGGTGGGCACCAGAGCCGCTCAGCGAGAACGATGCTGCCAAGGACAAGGGAAAAGGGAAAGATGCGTCCGACTGATTGGTGACGTCTGCCGGGGGCATCGGAGCGGGCAGAGAATGATAAGCCACGTGTGCCATGGGCATCATAGCAAGTGGATGGAGAGGTACCCGGCGTTCAGTCCCCCTTTCACCCACAGTGTTCTAGAACAGTCTGCCTCTCCTCCTGCCGGTGGGCACCTGCTCGGGAGGCTGCCTGCACCAGGCCTTCTCTGAGAGGTGGTGAACAGTCCACAGAGAGACAGGCCAGAGGCCAGGGGCCAACCCCGTCCGAGACCGGGTCCCAGCTCACGGGCCCCACCTGGAATCCTATCCCAGCCTGGGAGGGGGGAGGGGAACAGCCAGGGCTAAGTAACCAACAATACTTTAGCTCCTCTAACCCTTCCAACAGCCCCGTGAGGTTTTTCTGCTATTTAATAATAACGTCGAAACACAAGACGTGTTACTCCCCCCGTTTTACAGGTGCAACGCACACACGGAGGTTCAGTAACCGCCGGGCACACGGCTGGGAAGCGCAGGGGTGGGGCTCCACCCAACGATGCAGCTCCACACGCGCCCAGCCTGAGCGCGCACAGCTGCCTGGACCCACCCTGCTCCTCTCCCAGACCAGCAGCGGCCTGCCGGGGGGAGCCAGAGCCTTCGGGCTTGAGTTGGGCGGCTGTCCACTTTCTGGCCGCAGGCTGTGAGTGGGTCCCTTCGCTTGGCTCGGCCTCAGCGTTTTCCCCGCTACATGGGGTGCGAGGATTCTGGGGCTTTCCTGCCGGCCTCACTGCGTGCCTCCCCTTCCAGGCGGGCCACCAGGCTGAACTCCTGCACGTGGCCGGCCAGTTTCCTGAGCGCTGGAGGCCAAGGCCGGCGTGGGCCAGGGTCCGCCTGCACGCTGTCGGCGTGCCTGCGTCTCTGCCTCGCCGGGTGGGGGCCTCCTTCAGACCTTCTGCAGCGTGCTGTCCCTTCAACACCCGCCGGCCATCAACCGCACACGGGTCTGGGCCCTCCTCTGGGGCCTTTCGGCCAATTTGAGCCATAAGAGGCGTCTAACAGCAGCTCCCCACAGAGCGCTGGGGCAGCTGGGCCTGCCGTGGGGAGCCCCGTGCCGGCTCACCCTCAGCACGGCTCCGTGCCCGGAGGGCTCTCCAAGGAGCAGCCAGGAAGGAAAGCCGTCCCCAAGGCCCGTCCTTCAGGCCAAGAGGCATCTTGCTGGCGGCACGCAGCCCCACGTGGTCCAGAGGGCCCACCTGCTTGCGGGGAGGAACCCGGACTTGCTGGTCAGGACTTCAGACGGGCAGTGGCCACAGGGAGAGGACTACGGGGACCCTCAGGTCCCCCACGCCCCGGGCCTGAGGCAAGGGCTCATGATGACCCGAGTCAGAACAGGGACCCCGCACCCCAGAGGCCACATCTGCCGCGGGAGGGCCGCACCTCGGGGTCTAAACCCCGTGACCTCCTCTGTGTGTGGCTAGATGAAGCCACCCCGTCAGAGGTGACACAGGCCATGGGTGGGCAGTTATAACAGAGGGACGGTCCTGCAGAAACGAGAAGCCGCCTGCTAGCGGGCGCTCACTGGCCAAGTCCAAGGTTCAGAGCGTCCACATGCTACGTCAGCCCCGAGGGAGAATGGCTGTGCCGCTTCCGAGGGCCACAGAGAGGGCAGGAGCCAGCCCGGGGTCACAGAGCGGCAGCCCCCGCCCCCGCCGGCCCTCAGTCCCCTGATCTGGACAACAGGCTGTGACCACAAAGGGCAGAGGATCCGTTTCCAGCCCCGCCTCCCCGTCTTGGACAGCACCAGGCGGGCAGATGGGCCGGCGCTGCTGCAGCCGCGGTGGCAGCTGCTCTGGGAGAGGCGAGCGGGGAGCCGGCTCCACACCCCCCTCCTGAGCGGAACCTTCTGGATGTTGGCACTCATTCCACCAAATGGTCGCACGGAACCTCAAGGAGACCTGGGGGTGGGGCCCTGCCGAGTCAAAACAGCCGGGGGGTTTTCTGTGCAGGGAGAAGCATCCTCCTGCTCTGCCGGGGCTCTGAGGCCATCCCCCCACCTGACAGCAGGGAAAGCCGAGGCCACCACTGGCCCCGGGGTCTCCCCTCTGACCCTGGGAGGCTAGGCCAGGCCAGGCCTGTCGTGAGCCTCAGGGCACGCGTGGAATCGGGCGGCGCTTTATCCGGGGCTGCGCCCTCATCTCCCGTGTTCCCCTCAGGGTGGGCTTCCCGAGGCCAAGAAGTGGGGGGCCCTGATTGCGGCCAAGGCCGCGGGGCGCTCCCAGTCACGTGACACCCTCCCGCCCCGGTAGTGTGACTGTTTCCACGTGACTTTTTTTTAAAAGAGAGCGGCTAAGGAGGCCCCGGCGCCTTGGAGGGAAAACCCGTGTCCGTCGGCCTCACCCTGACCGCTCCCCGCGGCCTGCAGGGCACCTCTGCGCAGACGGTGCTCCGTGCGGGTGGGTGGGGACTCGCTCGCTTGCCCGTCCTCTGATCCGGGGACACCCCACGGCAGCGCAGGCGCTCTGAGCTCAGTGGGGTTCAGACCCACGATCGTCCAGCACAGCAAGCTTCCGGGAGTGAGGAGGACTGACCCGAGGGGCAACCCGGGCTCAGTTCCGGCCTCTTCCGGCTCCACAGACCTTCCCCTCGGCTGCCAACGCCCTGAGGATGCCCGCGGGCCCTGCTGGTCTCTGGAATGCCCATGTTCCGACCCCCTCCCAGCAGCGCAGGGTCCAGGGCACCAGCGAGCTTCCCCCTCCTCCCTCTCGGCAGGCCTCGGGGCAGACGGAGAAGGAGCGCTCGGTCAGCTTGATCAGGAGGACAGGGTGAGCGCCAAAGCTGCCGGTCCCGGGGCCACAGCCCGACCGGCGGGACCGGTTCCACGTGTCCCGTGCGGCCTCGCTCTGGGCTCCCGCACGGAGGCTTCGGCTGCGGGCAACGCAGCCCAGGAGGGAGGCCCGCAAGCCTGGGAAGGCGCAGCAGCAGCGCAGGGTCCAGGGCACCAGCGAGCTTCCCCCTCCTCCCTCTCGGCAGGCCTCGGGGCAGACGGAGAAGGAGCGCTCGGTCAGCTTGATCAGGAGGACAGGGTGAGCGCCAAAGCTGCCGGTCCCAGGGCCACAGCCCGACCGGCGGGACCGGTTCCACGTGTCCCGTGCGGCCTCGCTCTGGGCTCCCGCACGGAGGCTTCGGCTGCGGGCAACGCAGCCCAGGAGGCCCGCAAGCCTGGGAAGGCGCAGCTCCACGCGGGGACCTCCCTCAGGGACAAACTGGCCGCTGCCGTGCGGTCGTGAGGGTGGGGGGCAGGCAGACCCCAGGCGATGCCAGGGCTCCCATCGGGTCAGCCCTGCGAGAGCTTCGGCGCAAAGCCTGGCGCACGGGGAGCTCATGACTTTTTCACGCCTTAGCATTGTTTTCTTGCTATTTTTCGCCGGGCCGCGCGGCGCGTGGGATCTTAGTTCCCTGACCAGGGGTCGAATCCACGCGCCTTGCCGAGGAAGCACGGAGTCTTAGCCACCGGACTTCCCCGCCAGGGAAGTCCCCATGCCTTCGTATGTATGCCGCCACCTCCACCAGCCAAAGTCCCGAGTGCCCGCTGGCGGCTCCCAGGCCGCCCTCCGCCCTTCGCTGCACTCCTCCCTCGCGACTCTCCAGCCACAAGGCCTCCTCGCTGGTCCTCAAATGTGCCAGGCGCACCCCTGCCCCAGGGCCTTCACACAGGCTGTTCCCTATGCCAGAGGGGCTGTGCCCCGGTGGCCTCCTGGCTCCCTCCCTTCCAGGCTTCAGCTCAACGTCACCTCATCAGAGAAGCTGGACCTGGCGAGGACGGCAACCTCCCCCCAGCCGTAGGCCCTCCCCGCGGGCCCTGGTGGAGAAAACGTTCCTGGTCCCTCCCCAAACAGAGTAGCAGCCCCGCGAGGGCAGCGGATCGCTCGATTCTGGAACGGCGTCCGACGCGCGGCAGGCCCTCGGGCGCCATTTGTCCAAGGGACGAGCAAGCACCACCGAACCAGCTCTAATCGACAGCTCATCTCAGCTGCATGTCACCCAGCGCCGCGCCGGCGTTTCTCAGCCGCTGGGCGTGGGCTGTGCCGGGCAGCAGTGACCCCCACCCTGGGGTCGGCCTCCCGGGCTGCTTCCAGGAGGGCAACAACGGCTGGAAAGCGGGGTCACGCTGAAGGGGGAGCCCTGTGAGCGGATGTGAGTGGAGGCGGGGGGCGGGGAAGCACCGCCTGGAGTCAGAACGCAAACCCCCAGCCCCCCCAAAGCTGGGGTCACGGTGGCTTTGGCCAGGCCCACCCACCCCCCGCGTGCGGGGGGCTCAGAGGCGGAGTGAGGAACTGAAGCGCTGCTGCAGCTCGAGAGCTACATTGTCTTCCAGTCTGGAGAGAAATGAAAAATCATCATCTCACGCGCCCCGGCCAGGCCCTGGGTATTCGGATTCTGCCCTGTGTCCAGACGGGCTAGGGGAGGGGCCGGCAGCTCTGGGAGGGGAGGGTCCATCTGTCCTTCTCCAGGGACCGCCCCACGTGGGGTGGGAGCCAGGGTGCCCAGGGGGACAAGCTGTGTCAGCTGATGGCGGACAGGCATACCACAAGGTGCCAGCCTGCTCCTGGCTTTGCAGAGGCCCCGGAGGCCCGGGTTCCCTGGCAGCTGGGAAGGAAAACGCCTAATGTCTCAGTGGTTCCCAGGACGAGGCCGTCTTGGCTGGGGAGGCCGAAGCAGAGGTGACCCGGAGTGATCTCCACCGCCCTCTCCTCCTCCGCCCCGGGCCCAGGTTCTGCAGGGTCCCAACCCCCAGGGGCCTGTCCTGACCCCCCACCCTGAGACCTTCTGTAGTTCTTCCTGCAGGAGGGGGGCTCCTGGCCACGCCACACAGGCCCCTTACACACGAGGAGTCCCCCATCCTGGGTGGCCAGAGGGAGAGTCTGAGGCCATCACGAGGTGGAGACCCAGCGTCCCTACCGGGCCCTGTCCAAACTCCCGACCCAGGAACCCAAGAGCCGGCACCCGGTGGCTCTGTGCCACGGAATGAGGGGTGCTCTGGCCACAGCAGGCGGAGCTGGGTAACTCCTCCGCGAGCTCGCCCGTCCCAGCGAGCTGTTTCTGGGGCGTGCCCTCTCCTGCCTCTCAGCTGCCCCTGGAGTGAGCCCTCGAGACGCCACCGTTTGGGAGCCAGCGGGGTCAGGTTGAGGTGGACGGCATGACCCTGGCCGCCTCCCCCCGTGGCCCCCACGCAGGCAGGACTCACGGCCCGACTCCAGGGCTGGAGAGCAGATGAGATAACTGTTTGTGGAACCAAATACAGCGACAGCTTGCAGGCAGGCGGGCCCTGCTGTTCAAACAGCCCTCTCCCAGCACCCGGCGAGGGCATCCCCGCAGCCGCGACCCTGGCATCGCCGCCCGTGAGATGGGGGCGCTCACAGGTGACGCATGTTCCTGATCCCCTGGGCCTCCTGTGTGTCAGGCTCCTGCCTGGGCTCTGGGGCAGCGGGGAACAGACAGATGGACGTCCTGCCCTCACAGAGCTGACCTTCCAGGAGGGAGATGTGGTGCTGTGCAAAGAAGAGGCCCAGGGGGAGGGGGAGGGGAGGGGAGGGGGAGGGGACGGGGAGGGGCGGCCTGGCACTCACGGCAGAGAGGACTGCTGGGCGGGATGGAGGGGGGCACTGGGTGCCACGTGCGGGGGGCAGCACGCAGGCAGAGGGACGGCCAGTCCCTGGTGTGCCGGGGAAACAGCAAGGCAGGCGGGGCAGGGCTACGTGGCCTTTGAAGCCACCGCAGCAATCTGGGCAATCTGGCTCTGTCCCTGGAGGAGCCACCTCTGACGAGCTCTCCGGGGGCCTCTCGGGCTGCCACGTGGAGGCCCCAAACTGCCTGCCCTGTGAGTGGGGGGAGGGCAAAGGGGAAGCTGGAGACCAGGTGCAGAATTTTGCTCACGCCAGGACGCCGGACGCAGGTGCCAAGGAGACGCGGTAACTGTTTGTGGAACCAAATACAAGGACAGCTTGCGGGCAGACGAGCCCCGCTGGCCCACCCACCCTCCAGGCTCCTGGCGGGGCATCCCCTACAGCCAGTAAACACCACCCCGCCCCGCCCCGGGCCAGGGTGCGTCACCTATGGAAGGAGCGGGCCGACCCAGTTACGTGACTCTGGGAAGCGACCAGGGCGGGAGGCTCTTCTTGAGAATTCATCCCTCGAAACCTGGGGGACAGTGAGTTACACCGAGTGGCCGCTCGGCACGGTAGCTCCTGTCCCAGGAGTAAGCCCAAGAGAGCTGAAGACACACACCCACCCAAAAACGTGTACACGGAGGTTCACAGCAGATTAGTCACTCGCCGGAGGTGGAAGCAGCCCAGCTGTCCGTCAACTGATGATGGACACACACAAAATGTGCAGATCCGCGCAGTCCAATCTCAGTTGTTAAAAAGGAGTGAAGCACTGACACGTGTGACAACACGGATGAACCTCGCCGAGTGGCAGGAGCCAGTCGTGTATCTGAAACGCCCAGAATGGGCAGGTCCACGGCAACGGAAAGCAGAGCAGTGGTTGCCAGGGGCGGGGCTGGGGGACAGTGAGTTACACCGAGTGGCCGCTCGGCACGGTAGCTCCTGTCCCAGGAGTAAGCCCAAGAGAGCTGAAGACACACACCCACCCAAAAACGTGTACACGGAGGTTCACAGCAGATTAGTCACTCGCCGGAGGTGGAAGCAGCCCAGCTGTCCGTCAACTGATGATGGACACACACAAAATGTGCAGATCCGCGCAGTCCAATCTCAGTTGTTAAAAAGGAGTGAAGCACTGACACGTGTGACAACACGGATGAACCTCGCCGAGTGGCAGGAGCCAGTCGTGTATCTGAAACGCCCAGAATGGGCAGGTCCACGGCAACGGAAAGCAGAGCAGTGGTTGCCAGGGGCGGGGGCGGGGGTGGGGGGTGGGAGTGAATACTGGTGGGTACGGGTCTCCTCTTTTTGGGGTGATGAGAATGTTTGGGAATTTCATGGTGGTGATGGTTGTACAACACTGTGAATGTGTTAAATGCACCGAACCGCACGCTTAAAAGTGGTTACGGTGGTAAATGTCACGTTCTGTGTATTTTACAATAAAAAAGAAACCCAGCGGGGAGACAGAGGCAGGCAGGACGCGACCTTGTCCTCCCCCCGTGGCCCGTCTGTGTTGCTAACAGCCCAGGACTGGGGAGGCCAGGTGTGATGGGGACACGCTGCCCTCCCCGCTTGGCGGCCAGGGCCGGCCCGCAGCAGCGCAAACTGGGAGGGTCATGGCCCTCTTCCCAGGCGCAAGGCTCTCAGTGACCTGGGGGTCCCAGCCCCGCAAGTGGGCAGGAGGGTGGCTACCGTGCTGACCCCAACCCAGGCTCCCCTGGGGCTGGTGGTCCCAGGAAGGAAGATGGTGAGGGTGAGACCGGGCCCCACTGGCTAGTGACCCGCTACCTTCCAACACACGCCCCGCATCCAGAGGCGCCCTTCGGGAGTCAGCAGGGACCCCGAGGACAGTCTGCCTGAATAACCTCACGAACCAGGAGGCCTAACTGTACTAAAGGCCCCCGTGACGTGAGGATTACCAGCCGGAAAGGGGTTCGGGTGGCAACTGAAGGAACCTCAGCCACTTTGAGAATCAGATAAAAGCCTTCGGAACACGGGGCGTTGGCACAGGTCGAGCCCAGGACCGCGTGACCACCGTGACCTGTCCTCCCCTCCACCCCGAAGCCCCCAGGGCCGTACAAGCCCCGACACCTCCACCAACCCGCCCGGGCCAGGAACTGTGCTGGTCCCTAACCAGGGATTTAACGATCACGATTGCAGAGATTCTGAAAAGGTTTCGCATGAACAGAGAGGAAACCGAGGCTCCAAGAAACCATATAACATCTTGCAGCCAAGGGCGAGCCTGTGGGCCGAGATTCCAACTGGGCGCCTGACACCCTGAACGAGGCTCTCCCACAACAAAGCCAGGCACGTGTGAAGTGACAGGCATCCTGGGCCAGTCCTTGTCTACGTGTAGTGACAGGCATTCTGGGATGGTCCATGTAGATGGTGGTGACAGGCGTCCTGGGACAGTCCTTGAAAATGGTGGTGACAGGAGTCCTGGGACAGTCCTTGTCTATGTATAGCGACAAGAGTCCTGGGACAGTCCATGCAGATGGTGGTGACAGGCATCCTGGGACAGTCCATGCAGATGGTGGTGACAGGCGTCCTGGGACAGTCCTTGCCTATGTGTGGTGACAGGCGTCCTGGGACAGTCCTTGCAGATGGTGGTGACAGGCGTCCTGGGACAGTCCTTGTCTATGTGTGCTGACAGGCAACCTGGGACAGTCCTTGCAGATGGTGGTGACAGGCGTCCTGGGACAGTCCATGCAGATGGTGGTGACAGGCGTCCTGGGACAGTCCTTGTCTATGTGTGGTGACAGGCGTCCTGGGACAGTCCATGCAGATGGTGGTGACAGGCGTCCTGGGACAGTCCTTGTCTATGTGTGGTGACAGGAGTCCTGGGACAGTCCATGCAGATGGTGGTGACAGGCGTCCTGGGACAGTCCTTGTCTATGTGTGGTGACGGGCGTCCTGGGACAGTCCATGCAGATGGTGGTGACAGGCGTCCTGGGACAGTCCTTGTCTATGTGTGGTGACAGGAGTCCTGGGACAGTCCATGTCTATGTGTGGTGACAGGCGTCCTGGGACAGTCACTGTCTATGTGGTGACAGGCGTCCTGGGACAGTCCTTGTCTATGTGTGGTGACAGGCGTCCTGGGACAGGCCATGCAGATGGTGGTGACAGGCGTCCTGGGACAGTCTAGGCTGGCTGCACAGCTCCCCTATGAGTGCCCCCGGGGCTGCTGCCCTTGGGACAGTCAAGGGAGGTCACACATCCTTCTTCTGCCTGGTTCTCACAGCTTTGCACACACACGTGCCCCGTGCGCACCCCCCACGTGCACACTCACACACAGGGCTCCCGAAGCAGGGTGAGGTCCACCATGGGCCCCGGAGTGAGCGGCTCCCCCTCCACCAGGGACCTCCCTGCAGCCTGGCCCCCTCCTCACCAAGCAGACGGAAGGGCAGTGAGCTGGGAAGCACACCTTTTCAGGCATAAGTGCCCTGACTTCAGACCGTTCTACCCACATGCTGACTGTGGGACAGAAGGGGCCTCTCCAGCCGGTGCTGGGGGCTCGGGCTTGATGCGCAGAGGGGGGCACGGTTCTCCTGGATGAGCCCCACCCTCTTTGGTGCCCGTGTCTGGATACTGCGTCCTCCAGGCCCTGTGTCTGCCCACATCTGTCCCCCAGGACCATCTTCTCAAAATGCAAACCTGACCAGCCCCCCACCCCACCCCACCCAGCCCAGCTCAGGGGGCTTTCCTGGGCCTCTGAGATTCCAGGGACAAAGACCAGAGTCCCCTCCGCGTCCATCACGCCCCCCAGTCTTCCCGCCTGGCCCCGGGCCCCTGGCCTCCGTGTGGTCTGTCAGCTCCGCAGGGTCGTCCTCGGCACATGCCTCACAAGGCCACACACTGCACCCCCAGCACCATCACAGCAGCCCTCAGTGCTGTGGCCACTTGAGAATTCCCTGCGCCTGCACCCTGCTCTGTCCGACGTGGCGGCCACCAGCCAGCCAACGTGGTTGCTCAGAACTCAGACTCAGAGTAGTGTAAAACACACATGGAATTTCAAAGTCTTTTTTCCTTTTTAAAAATTTTATTTATCTTTGGCTGCGTCAGGTCTTCGTTGCTGTGCACGGGCTTCTCACTGCGGTGGCCTCTCTTGTTGTGGAGCACGGGCTCTAGGCGCGCGGGCTTCAGTAGTTGTGGCACGTGGGCTTCAGTAGTTGTGGCACGTGGGCTTCAGTAGTCGTGGCTCGCGGGCTCTAGAGCACAGGCTCAGTAGTTGTGGCGCACAGGCTTAGTTACTCCATGGCATGTCGGATCTTCCCAGACCAGGGATAGAACCCGTGTCCCCTGCATTGACAGGCGGATTTTTATCCACTGCGCCACCAGGGAAGTCCCTCAAAGTCTTTTTTTAAAAAGATCTCAATAATTGAAAAAAAAACAATTGCCTGTTGAAATGACAATACTTTGGATATGCTGGGTTAAATAACAGATACACTAAAATTGTGTGGGTTTCCTTTTCCTTTTTCCCTTTTCTCACTGCGGCCACAATCGTAACTGACACAGTCTGCTCTGCTTGTGGGCGCTGGGCGCAGGCTGGGCTCACCAGGCCGTGGGGGCCGACGCGTCCTGGGAGAAGCCGTCGTTCAGAGCATCTCCTGTGGGACACGGCCTCAGGGGTCCCAGAGGGCACATGGCATGTCCCACCCTCTAACAGCTACTCGGATCACAAACCGAGCAAACTCCAAACTTCCGTGAGGTCTCCGAATAGTCCAAAGAGACGCCGGCACGTAGAGAGGCCGTCTCAGGGCGCCGTCCGCACACGGTCGGACCCCGGGGAGTCATCTGGGCCAAGAGCACGTGAGGGGACAAGATCAACGGTTGGAGGGCCACGTGGAGAGGGTCTCATCCAGACCCCCGACCCTGAGCCTTCAAAAGCGGGGATCTTCCCCAGGTAAAAGCAACGCCTGTAGTGCTGTCTAGTCTGTACTCCAAGGCGCGTGGCAGATGGGGTCACAGCAAGGCGGTGTCGTCCCGTCCCCTGCCTGCAGACAGGCACCTGGTGGGGCGAGCACAGCTGCTCGTCAGGGAGTGGATAGGACCACGTGCCCTGTACTCTCCTGCCTAGATGTTCTCTACGACAGCAGAAGGACCTCTCTGCCAGGAGCATGGCCACCCCCGCCGTCCACGTCCGCGCTACCAGCACAGCCTGGTGTGCGAGTGTCAGCACACGAACACCTGCCCTTCCCTCCGGCCCTGTGCACAGCCAGCTCAGACACGGAATGCTGCCGTCTGTGCTCCGCCCGGGGCAGGGGTGGCCGGTGCCCCACTCTGACTTCTCAGGGGCAGGGAGGTCGGAGGAAAGGGCTCCTGTGTTTACTGCGCTCACGAGTGCAGGCTGGGCTGGGTGGCTTCGGGAAGCCCAAGGCCCAGGGAGAAGCTGCACCAGCTGTTGGGGGAACCAGGCGTGGCGGAAACACAGAGGCTCTGGACTCAGATGACCTGGGCTCCTGAGTCGGAATCCCACGTCTGCCACCGGGGTGGGACGTGATGACGCCAGCCCCAGTTTCCCTCTGTGAGCTGGGAGGGGAGAGGAGCACGGGCGTGCAGGGCACACAGCCCCGGTCCCTGGCTCTGAGCTAGCTGCGTGCCCCGCGTCGGGAGGAGGGTCAGCAGGTGTGGGGGCCTGGGCTGCGCTGGAGGACACAGCCTGTCTCTCTGGATCACCCCAGTTTGGGCAGGAGGACGCAGGCACAGGCTGGGAATCAGAGGAACAGGGCGTCACTGCAGAGCTGTGACGGCACTGGCACTGAGTGTCCCCCAGAGAGGGGCTGTGAGAGCCACCGGTCAGCCAGATACACCTGACCTTTCACCCCTCATTACAACCCAAAGAGGGAGGAGCCACCGCGACTGTAATCTGCACTGAAATAGACTCAGAGAGGGTGAGGGATGTGCTGACGGTCACGCAGTGACCAGGAGGGGAAGCAGGGTCCCAACCTCAGCAGCGGGGCTCAGAGAGGCCAGAGTGGTGCCCCTTCCCCTCCACGCAGCCCGGGGGACAAGACAGAGGCTCCCCGAGCTGCTGGGGGGCTGTGGCCTCCTCCGGTCCTAAAGACCCTCCAGCCTCTCGACACGTCCCCCGCCTGCCTGTAAGAGGGGCCACAGCAGCTGGAGGGCTTTCCTTTCCTGCCGTGGCTTCACCCTGGCCTTCTCGGGTGCTCCCGGGTCGGGACCACAGGGTGAGAACTTCGCTGTGGGCCCCACACGTGGCCCAGGGCTGTCAGGTACACAAGGAGCCCTCCGGACCTGCCCCGGCAGCTGCAGCTCCTGCCCTGCCCCCGCTGTGGACTTTTCTCTGCCCAAGCAAACAGAAGGCGCCCGGTGCCGGACATCCTCCCAAACCTCCTCCTGCCACGTCCACCATGCTCTGGCCTCAGGGGCAGCGGGAGGTCCAGGCACCCAGGCTCCGGGAGGCTGGAAGCGGGTGTAGACAGTGAGCAGGACGGACGCCGGACGCCAAGAGCGTGTGGGTGATCAGCCGAGCGGGGCTGCGGGCGCCCTGGCCCCAAGAGAAGGTTTCCTCACTGCAGCCCAAAGCACCTTTGCTTTCCTCCCCCCCGGCGTTTGGCCGCCGGTGCAGTCCCCGGATTACAAAGAGCAGAAGTCCTGACTTCTGTTTTATTGCCGCAGGAAACTGCTGCACACGGCGCGTTCGTCGGAGGCTCCGCTCGGCCATGCACCGAGTGCCCCGGGTATGCCGGGATCTCAGACGCGGGAACCGGGAACCCACTATCCCTCACTTTCCTTATCCTGAGTTTTCACCCCTAGCGCCAGGCCTCTGCCTGGCTCTTTCCACGGAGGTTACAAGGGTGACATCCTGCCCAGGAGTCTGTTTACAGATGCCAAGCCCTTGCTGGCATTTGTGTGCTTGGCTTAGGGGCCCTGCCCTCCGCGCTGCCTCATCTGGGCCCCAGTGGAGCAGGGTTCCGGCCTCAGAACCCTGGCAGCAGAAGCACGCCTGCTCCTTTTCTGCCCAGAAGTCTGGGGGCATGATGCCCAGAAAGGATTTGGAGGTGCGTCCAACAGTCCTGGAGCCTGATCCTCAGAATACACAGCGTGGTGCCCGCCCAGCCTGGCCTGGCCCCGGACACCCACGCCTCTAGGAGCTGTGACCTCGTGCAAAAGAGGAGCCTCCACCAACCAACCCCCCTGAGCTCCCCGCTCCCCGTGAGCCTGGGCCCTCAAAGGCCACACCCCAGACGGACACCCACCAATCGCGAGCCACCAGCCTCCTTCTGCCCCTGCCTCGGACGCAGAGGCTCCAGGTGGGGGGACATGGGCATCTGCTGGGGGCTCTCAGGAAGCAAGGCTGCAGGCCCCACACCGGCCCTCCGGAGTCGGAACTTGGCGGAAAGCTCAAGGGGCCTGTCCACCCTCTGGTGGACCTCTCCCGGCCTCAGTGTCCCCATCTGGAGGATGGGACAGCAAGGGTGCCCACCTTCAGGGTGGTCCTGAGGTCAAATGAGAGGAAACAGCCTGCCATCAGGGTGTGAGCTGCTGTTGGTGCTGTGCTATGATCACGCTACCCCCCGCCTGGATGACTACCTGTCCAGCAATGCAGCGACGGGTGACAAGCACTTTCCAGAGCCAGTCTGGTCCAGTAAATGCAACAGTGGCCACATTCCCGCATTTACAAGTTACAGAGTTCAGGCTCCCCCACCCGGGTCTGGGAGGTGACACCAGCTGCCCAACAGCAATGCCAGTGTTCTAACAGACAACGTCCAGTGGCTTCTAGAGGGCCTTGAGTGACAATGACGCGCCCCCCCCCCCCGGCTCCTACCCCTCCCCTGTCCAGGGTGGTGGCACGGGGAAGGGGGCTGGCCTGGGGCCTCTGTGACCCAGACAGGGCAGAGGTGCTCACCCTCCCTGGCCCTGATCCCAGGTGGCCCCCAGCCCCAGGTGGTGCCCTGGCTGTCAGTTACAACTGTGCCCAACGAGCCTGAGACTGTGTCCAGGCGAGGGTTCCGATATCTGGGGCATTAAGCCCTCCTTAGCACCCAGCAGACACCACCAGCCCCCCCGGGTGTGGGAGGAACCCTGACAGGCGGGCCGGGGACGAGGGCCACAGACACAGGGAGGCCAAGGCGGCCGCTGTCTGGGTGGGGGTGGGACACCCGGGCTCCCCCCGTGGAATCGACAGCCCGCACCTCCCCGGGCGTCTGTGCAACGGGGCAAGTCCCGCCGCCCCGCAGGCTGTCCCGCAGACTCAGGCGGTGAGAGTGAGCGCAGAGCCTGGCCGGGCAACGCACGCCCGGTCCCCAGGCCGACTCGTGCTGGCGGCGGGACAGACCACACGCGGTGAGAGCGGGGCCACGGGCGGGGCAGAGCTGCCCCACGGAGACGTCAGTTCCCGCCCCCAGAGCACCACTCGTTAAGCACCTACTGCGTGCGAGCTCTTCACCTCGCCCACGCTCTGGATTCTGAGGACACACGTGCGCGCACACATGCACACACTGACTGGCAAGGGAATTCAGAAGAACGGAATTCAACCACCTCTGCAGGTGCTGGAGGAGGCAGACAAGTGGCTGGAAGGGGGAGGGCGCCGAGAGCGCCAGGGCACTTCCAGGTGGCGGGGAGATGCCTCCCCCGACACCACCCTCCCCTGCTGCCCGGCGACCAGCGCGCAAAGCTGCCCCCCTACAGCAGCCTCGTGGGCTTGGATCTTGTGGATCAGTGACCCAGCCTGCCGGCGTCTCCAGATCCTTACGTAGGAAGGAAAATTAATTTCTTCCAGTTATGCAGAAATGAAAATATGTGGACCCAAATCAGAGAGGTTTCCTGGAGGTGGTAACTCATTATGCGGATCACCTGATGACAGAGGAAGGGCTGCTGGGTGGCCCGGAGCAGCCCCAGAGGGTCCTGGAGGAAGACGTCCGCCCCACATCCTCCAGCTCGCCAGCCCGGGGACCCTGGGTGGGCTTGCGAGCAACCGGGTACCACGTCCCTTCCCCCCCACCACACACAGATCAAGGCAACTCCAGAGAGAGCCGGAGTCCGACAGAAAGTTGGTCCTAATGTGATATCCCCTCCCCCCGAGTCCGCCTAGCTCTCGGCAGCCCCAGGCGCCACATCTGTTGCTGTGCTCAGCGCCCCTACCCCCTCTTCCCTCGCGTCGTGCGAGGGGGGCCCCGCAACAGAGCCCCACGCAGCCCGGCTCTTTAGGGACCAGGCTGTCAGCTGCACGGAACAGAGAACAGCACCCCTGCCTCCCTGGGACGCCCGTGCAGAGGCCAGAAGGCGGGAGGTGGGGTGACACAGAAAGAACGCAGGGCCCATCACGGGGCCAGCCCTCTCTGAGTGTGCCCTGCCCCTGACCCAGAAAAGACGCCGGGGGCTGCCTGGCGTCCAGGGCAGGCAAGAGCTAACCCCGCCAGGGGCCCAACCTCAAGAAGTTTCTCAAACCTTGAGGCAACTTGGGAGAGCGACGAGGGACACAGAATAGCTGCCCTCCCTCTGTCCCCGGCCAGCCCCTGTCCTCTGAGGGCGGCCGCCCTGGGAACCTCCTGTTTCTGGGTCCAGGGGAGGAAACACACGCCCAGTTAGACATAATGATGTGGTGTCCTGGCCACCAGTCAAAGTCAGGGCCTGATGGTTGCTCAGATCACCCCCCACAGGAGCACAAGATCTCTATTCTCAACGGAAATATGTTTCTCCCTGGTCTCTGGAACAGGCCAGAGGTCGCCCAGCCTCAGCCCAAATGGTGGGGAATACAGTTATTTTTGGGGGGGGGGGACTGGCAGGGGTCTCCACTCCTGCAGGGGTCTGAGCACACACGCAGTTCCCAGGGGCCGTTAGGAGGAACAGCCTGGGGCTGTGTGTTCAGAGCCCGGTGGCTCAGAGTGTGCCTGGCCACCAGCCCCGCCACCTTCTGCTCCACGCAAGCCCGTCTAGGGCTGAATTTCCAGCCATCTGTCCCTCCACGTCGGCTCACACCTCCCTCCCCGCCGTCCCCACAGCCTGGCTCCCAGCCTGCCCAACATGCAGATGGACGGTTCCCAAAGCGTGTGAGCAGAATCGCTGCCACGGGGCTGCGCCCGAGGCCCCGGAGCTGTCAGGATCCAGCGGCTGTTGTTTAAGACCTTCTCCCCACCCACGGCGAGTGGGGCAGGACCCACCCACCCCAGGACTTCACCCCTAAAAATGTTTAACGGCTCCTGCGCTGGGAGGCAGGTCCGGGAACCAAAACAAGAGGGGGAGGGGCTAGAGGGAGCTCTGGCCCTCCTCCCCAGCCTGGCCACAGGCACCTCCATCTGTCCTAGGGTCACCCTCTCTGCCCCCCAACCAGTCCCCTGTCACATGGCCCGAGGCCTCTTTGTCAGGAAGCGCGGGCACCGCAGGGGAACCCACAGGACTCCCCACCTTCCGCACGCAGGTCCCACCTTAGGTCTGACCACACCCCCAGCAGGTCGAGCTCCCGCTCACCTTGGGGGTGGTCAGTGGGCGGGCGCTGACTGGGCTGGCCCCACCCCGCCGTGGGCTCCAACTTTGCAAAGTGGGGAGGGGGTGCCTCGGGAGGCCCACGCACTCTGCATGGCTGCAGGGAGACCGTAGGACAGCAGCCGCGGGCGGAGTCGGGTGACAGCGCGGCAGCGCGCGGACGGACGGGACACTTACGGTCCGGGGGTCCGGCGGACGGGAGGCGATTGCACTCTCGCGACCCGGCTCCTGAAGTGGCTTTTCCTTCGAACTCGGTCCCTGCCTCCGTAACTTGGGGGCAGTCCGCGCGCTGTCTTCTCGCGCCGGCCGCGCTCAGGCGCGAGACGGGGCCGGGGCGCGCGGGGCGGCTGCCCGGGCCATGCCCAGTCGGGTTCCGGGCCGCTCACTCCGCCCGCCGGCCGCCCGCGCGGGAACAAAGCGCGCACGCCGCCCCGGGCGGTCTCCGGCCTCCGCGGCCCGCGCCCGGTCCAGCCGCCGCGCCTTTGGCTCGCGGGCGCCGGCTCCGGCTGCCGCGCGCTCGCCCGAGCGCCTCACGGGGCCCCGCGGCCCCCGCCCCCCGCGCCCCGCCTCCGCCTCCCGCCCCTCGCCGCCGCCGC
>NW_021145971.1:8863-10436 GCF_002837175.3 Physeter macrocephalus | reverse complement strand
CGCCTCCGCCTCCTGCCCCTCGCCGCCGCCGCCGCCGCCGCTGCGCCACCTGCCTCCCGCTCGGCGCCCATCTCGCTGAGCTCCGCCCCAGGGCGCCGGGCTCCGTGCGGGGCCGGCGCGGGAGAGTGGCTCCGCCCGCCGCCGCCCAACGCCGAGGGCCGCCCCTGCCGTCCCAGCCACTCGGGCGGCCGCGGACCCCGGGGCGCGTCCTGAGAACTCGGCCGAGGGCGCGGGCCAGCCTTGGGGGCCTCAGGCTCTAGGGCGCAGCCGGCGGCGGGAGCGCGGGTGCGAGTGTGGGGGCTGGGCGGGCGGGTGTGAGCGGGGCGAGTGCGGGCGCGCGGGGTGCCGGGGTGGGAGAGCGGCTGCTGTGGCGAGAGAGACGCGCGCCGCTCTGTAGGGAGGGATGCCCGTGAGGGGAGCGCAGGGTGACGCGAAGCGAGGAGCGCGGAGAGTGCGGGAGCGCGGGATGTGGTGGGGGGGGGGTTGCGGGTGCCGCGGGGGTGGCAGTTTGGGTGCCGTGGGCCTGGAGCGCGGGCTGACGTGGGGAGAGCCGTGAGGGTGCCGTGCAGGGAGCTCGAGTGGCGCGCTCGGCGGGCCCCTCGCCCGCGCCCACCCCCGCCGCCGCCGCCTCCGCAGGCCGCGCCCTGGGCGGGCGGGTGGGGGCCTGGAGCTGAGCGCGCCGCCGTGCACACCCACCTCGGAGCAGTCGGCGGGCGCCCGCCTCGCAGTTTTACAGCCGCGGCGTCTGGCGTCCCGGCGGGAGGCGAGCGGCTGGCGTCCCTCCTCCGGCCGACGCGCCCCCCCGCCCGCCGCCTGCCGCCTGCCGCCTGCCGCCTGCCGCGTGGGCCGGGCCGGGCCGGGCCGGGGCCGCCTCCGCGCTCGGCCGGCAGGGGGCGCCCTCCCGCCGCTCCCCGCACCGCGCGCCCTGGTGGCCTCTGCCCCACGCTGACCGAGTTACGGAGCGGAGCGGAGTGCGGGGGCGCAGGATCCCGGCTCACGGCTTCTGGCCTGGGGCGTTTGCGTGTGCTCGGCATTTATCTGCGTCCCATTAGTTTAATGTCACCCTGCAGGAACGCCCAAGCCGCTGCCCTGGCCTCTGTGCGCCCCGCTTCTCCTTGCCTGTAGCCCTAGCCCTACCTCCCTACCCGCACCCACTTTGCCTCTTTCCCTAAAGTGCTTTGCGGCATATCTGGTGCATTGGCCCGGTTAGTACATTTTAGCAAAATCGATGCCTTTTCCCTTCCTTCTTCCTCCAACAGACACAGACTGTTTCTTAGAGACAAGCTGGGGTCCCAAGGTCATGGTCTTAGGAGACAGAGGGGCCAGAACTTCCGAACAGTACAGCCCTGGTTTGCATCTCATTTGGCATAAATCTGCATGCGCAGGTCCAAGGTCCCCAATTCCCAAGTACAAAAATACAGCAGTGTGTCAAAACATATCCTTCTTCTTGACCGAGCCCTGACCACTGGGGCGGGCTAGGCAGAGGAAGCTGGTGGCAACACAATGCAAGGCTCTGGGGCGGGGGGGGGGCACCTCTGCCCCATCCTGGCGGCCACCCCCAGGGGCACTGGTC
>NW_021145971.1:6956-8687 GCF_002837175.3 Physeter macrocephalus | reverse complement strand
AGGCCGCGGCCAACACAGGGGAGGGCGCGGGGGGGGGGGGGGGGCACCTCTGCCCCATCCTGGCGGCCACCCCCAGGAGCACTGCTCCGGGGTCTGTCAGCTGGGTCGCCAGCTAGCTGTGTGGCCCCCACCAGTCCCTTGACCTCCTGGGCCTCTGTCCTTGTGGAAATGAGAGGTGTGGTGAAGGATTACTTGGAACACAAATGTCTGGCATCTCCCATCCCCTGGCTTTCAGAATGTGATCAGGTGTGGACCCCTCCTGTCCTGGGGGAAGAGCAAAGGGTCCTGAACCCGTGTCACAGAAGAATGTGGATCTAAAAGCAAGTGTTCCAGACTTCATACATCAGTGTCGATTCACACCGGCTCCCTCACTTCATGGAGTCTGAGGCACCACAGATTTTAAGATGCACCATCATTTTAAGTGCCACTAAGAAAAGAGAACACGCTCCCTGTTATAATCCTAAGAGGCCTCTAGATTTCAGATACGTTAACATGCCACCAGCGGGCTAGGTGGAGCATTGAGTATCAAACAGACAGCCTGAAGCCCAGCCTCAGGGGCTTTCGGCCAGGCAGGGAGGTGGACCGACGGACCAGCACCAGATTCTCACAGAGCATTAGCAGAAGCTGGGTCCAGCCTGGGGTCCGCTGCACCTTGACCCCTACAAACAGCACATCGTTGTCAGTTCTTTGTGTTCAATTAGCAATTGCAGGAGCTTCCCTGGTGGTCGAGTGGGTAAGACTCCGTGCTCCCAACGCAGGGGACCAGGGTTCGATCCCTGGTCGGGGAACTGGATCCTGCACGCATGCTGCAACTAAGACTCCGCATGCCACAGCTAAGACCCAGCGCAGCCAATAAATAAATAAATAGATAAATATTTAAAAAATTATCAGTTGCATTGTCACTGATTTAAGCAGGGTGCTGAACACCACTGGAGACATGACAGATCCCAAAACACCAAGAATAAAACTGCAATCGTTAGAGACCACGCTCAGGTCCCGAGCCAGCCCAAAGGCTCCCGTGTCCCCACTTGGGAGGACTGAGGCCTGTGGTGACTGGGTCAGACGGACGGCCAGGCTAGTCTGGCTAGTTATGGTGAGCCACTGCAGGAGCTGTCACATTGAGGAGGGTTTGCCGGGGGGCAGGCACTGAGCTGAACACAAGCTCTGCATTTTCCCACTTAGTTCTCACCCATCTGCCAGGCAGATGCTACTGGAACCCCCATTTTACAGGTGGAGGGACTGAGGCTCCGACCGGCTGCATGGCCTCACAGACCCACACGGGTGGAGGCTGAATGCCCACGCTGCTGCTACACTTTGGGCTCCCGTGGGCTGGCTTCTCACTGTGGAAACGGCCCAGGAACAACCCCCGGGTCTTTGGCGGAGCTGGAGTCCCACCCAGGCCAACTTGGCCTGGGCGTCCAGACCACCAGCCACTGCAGACCACTTGTCTTTAAAAATAATTCTGAGGGACTTCGCTGTTGGTCCAGTGGGTGAGACCCCGCACTCCCAACGCAGGGGGCCTGGGTTCGATCCCTGGTCAGGGAACTAGATCCCGTATGCATATCGCAACTAAGAGTCTGCGTGCTGCAGCTAAGAGCTGGCGCAGCCTAAACAAATATTAATAAATAATAATTCTGGGGCTTCCCTGGTGGCGCAGTGGTTGGGAGTCCGCCTGCCGATGCAGGGGACGCGGGTTCGTGCCCCGGTCCGGGAGGATCCCGCGTGCCGTGG
>NW_021145971.1:0-6513 GCF_002837175.3 Physeter macrocephalus | reverse complement strand
TGCGCGTCCGGAGCCTGTGCTCCGCAACGGGAGAGGCCGCAGCGGTGAGAGGCCCGCGTACCGCAAAAAAAAAAAAAATAATAATAATAATAATAATTCAGAGTGATGGTGGACTTCCTCAAACATGTATCTGTTATATGTACAAATCTTCGGCAGGAGTTTAAATTAGCTGCCAAGAGTATAAAATCTGACATATTGTTAAATATGAATATTTCGAAATAAAAGGGTGGCTGATTGGCTAGAAGTGATAGCGTTTTGTGTTTTTTTTTTTAGCGGTACGCGGGCCTCCCCCCGTCGCGGCCTCTCCCGCTGCGGAGCACAGGCTCCGGACGCGCAGGCCCAGTGGCCATGGCCCACGGGCCCGGCCGCTCCGCGGCACGCGGGATCCTCCCAGACCGGGGCGCGAACCCGGCCCCCACTGCAACGGCAGGCGGACGCGCAACCACTGCGCCACCAGGGAAGCCCAGTGATAGCGTTTTGATAGGCATGATTGTCCATTTAAAAATATGCGAACGAACTCTTAACATCTGAATTTTCACCAGCTCCCTAGCTGACACAATGAGCTTTTGGATACAACACCAAAAGCCTGATCCATTAAAGAAAAACTGGGTAAGTGGACTTCATTAAAATTTAAAAACTTCTGCTCTGTGAAACACACTATTAAGAGAATCAAAAGACAAGCCACAGAATGGGAGATGTTTGCAAGACACATACCTGATAAAGAACTGTTACCTAAAAACTATAGGGACTTCCCTGGTGGTCTAGTGCTAAAGACTCTGCCTTCCAATGCAGGGGGCGCGGGTTCGATCCCTGGTCAGGGTAGATGCCACATGCCGTGGAGCAACTGAGCCCGTGCGCCACAACTACTGAGCCCGGGTGCCTCAACTAGAGCCCACGTGGAGAAGCCCACGCACTGCCACGAAAGAGCCCACATGCCTCAACAAAGATCCCGCGTGCTGCAACTAAGACCCAACACAGCCAAAAATAAATAAATAAATAATAAATCTTTAAAAATATATATGTATATAAAACCTCCTCTCTGACACCTGAATTTTCACACAGCTCCTTCCCTCCTCACCGTATATTTCCATTCCACCCAATAGAATTTTGTCCTAACGTATTTTCAGTTTGAAAGTATTTAGATTCCCCTATCACACAGAACTATGTAAAAACATTGGAATATCAAGGTTTTAAACATTCTCTCGTGTTCCAGTTTGTCTTCCGGATTGGGTTATCATTATAATTATTGGTAGTATGCAGCTGATACGAGCCACGTGAATTTATTACACATTTTGAGAATTATTAAACATAAAAGGTAAATTTTTATTAGCAATATCTCTCCTAAAAAGAGGGATGGGCAGATTTTGTGGAGTAGTTTGTGTATCCTTCCATACATATTCCTTCTTGCTAGGAAAAGACAAAGTTCCACATTAATCCCATTCCTATCGTGGGTTTTTAATGTGAAAGCGTGACAAACCCCAATCACACGAGTAAATAGATCAGGATCAGAGACTGATGTGCCCTAGTGATACCACCGTGGCCTCCTTCCATCAGTTTCCTGCCCCGAACCCCAGGGTGACCAGTCACAAGAGCGATTTTTTTTTTCTTTTTTGCGGTACGCGGGCCTCTCACTGCTGTGGCCTCTCCCGTTGCGGAGCACAGGCTCCGGACGCGCAGGCTCAGCGGCCGTGGCTCACGGGCCCAGGTGGGCGGCATCCTGCCCTGGCCATCAGCCATCTGTGTGGGCATCAGATTCTGGGGCTTTAAGTCGACCACAAAGGCAGGGAAAGAAGCCTGAGCAGAGAGAGTCCTGGGGTCCAGTGTGAAGACCCCCAGCCCTGGGGGCATCTATTGGTTCCCCCCGGCCCCCCTCACCTAAGACTGGTCCCACCCGGATCCAGGGATGGCTCCTCCCGCAGAAGGGGAGGCCCACCCAGAGCCCCAGGCAGAGACACACCAGCAGGGCCGAGCGGGAGGTCCGTGAGGTCACCCTGTCCACCTGGCTTCAGGGCTGCAGAGTAAGATTGTGCAGGGAGTACACTGCCCCAGCGGACAGGCAGGGAAGGCAGGTGCGGCTGCATTGGGGGCAGAAGTGCCTTCCTTCGTCCTCACAAAGGCAGCTCTGCCTGACACCAAGGGGCCCCGTCAACCAGCTCCGAAATACCTTCTTGGTGTGTCCACGGGGAACCCTGCCTGCCTGGGCCTCTGGCCCGCCCCCCCTGGGCCACGCCTCACTCGCCCTCTTCCTCCTCACAGGCCCAGCCCCCACTTGGGGTAGGTATCCATTCTAAACATCCCCGCGAGAGCTGCTCCGGGATACCGCTCAGCCCTGGACCCTGCCCAGCCAGCCACAGTCCATCTGCAGGTTTAGAAAGTGGCTCGTTCTTGGCTCAGAAGTGGGCATGTGATCCCACTCCAGCCAGTGGGATGTGTGGAGAGGGGGTTCTGGAGAATTATCTGGCTCCCACGTGCCTAGAGGAAGCTTCTGTGTCCTTGCTCGTGGTGCTGCCCCATGGCCAGCACGCTGAGGATGATGCTGATGCGGGGCGGGGCGGGGGGAGATGGACGGAAAGGATGGGGGCCCCGCAGAGCACTGTTGAGCTGCTGAATCCCACCATGCTTCCTGAAACCCACCATGAAACCCACCGTGCTTATGGAACTGCTGGTTCAATAATACATTTCCCATTGTTCGAGCTGGTTTTAGCTGAGTCTGTTTCTTGCAACCAAAAGCATTCTAACTATATGCCTTCCATTCCAGAGGGTCTTGATCTCAGCCATCTGAGGGCTGCTGCAGGTTATTAATTATCACTCTTGATGCAGAGGGTCTCAAATTTAATATACATCAGAATCACCTGGAGCGACTGTGAAACTGAAGGCTCCTGGGATGGGGAGCTGGCAATACTGAGGTACAGAATTTAACGGGCATCAAAAAAACCCTCAGTATACATGAGAAATCACATTTTAAGCCAATATTTTAAAATATTAGAATAAATGACAGAAATCCATATGAGCAAAGTATAAAAACTTTAAATAAAGACGGGATTGCCATTACTGATTTCTCCTTTGGGGCCAGGCTCCAGAGCCGGGCACTGCCTGCCTCCTTCCCCTGAGATGGGATTAGGAGGACTGGGAGGCCCAGGAGCCTGCAGTACACAGTCGACGCTCTGCCCTTTCCTCCACGTGATTCTGGGGAGGGTGAGGCCGCCTTGTGGGAAACAGGACCCCAAAACATGACTCAGGTCACTCACAGGCAGGCTTCCCCTGGGGCTCAGGCCAGCCCTTCAGGTGGAGTCCGCGCGGCAGGTGGGCGGGCTGAACTTCCTACCTGGATTCTGGGAACGGGAAACAGCCTCTGGGAAATGCTTTGTTCCGGGGCAGGATGTGAACAAGTGGCCGGCACTGTCTTATTTGGTCCCCCCCAGAGTTCGGTCAAGGCCAGAAGGCGGGTCAGGGGAGTGGAAGTGAGACCCGGAGGGAGGGAACCAGCAAAAGCCACCGTCCACCCAGGGCTGGAGAGGCGGGAGGACACGGATTTATGCAGCGGCTCCTGTCCCTTCCGGTGGGGCTGCTCCAGGGACCCTCGCTCCCCGCCTGCGTCCTCCCCTGCGGTGGCGGTGGCGCAGGGGGAACACAGGTGAGAGCGGCGGGGTGGGGGGCTGGTGGTCGCGAGCCAGCAGGTGCGCGCGGAAGCGGGGGCAACGGCACGTGGGCGCGGCATGGGAGTGGGAGGGGACTAGGGGCGTGGGTGGGGATTAAGAATGTGGGCGGGGCTGGGAGTGGGCGGGGTGTGGGTGTGGGCGCGGCCCGAGCAGGGACTGAGGATCTGGGCGGAGCGCCAGGACAGCGGCCAGCTAGGCAGAGCCTGGACAGACCCCGCCAGGCTGGACTCCCTATCCCTCCGTGGGGCTCCCTCCACCCGGCCCAGGGATCCTCAGAATCCTGGAGTCCTGGGAGATGCCTCTGGGGGCTCCCAAGCCTTGACTCCAGGTCATTGGTTTTCACCTACACCAAAGCTTTGTCAGGAATCGGGATGACGGTCACGTTGTGAGAATTGTGAAGTCAAGTTCTCTGGGCAAAGCCATTAAATATCCTGTGTGCAAAGCCAGGCAGCTAAAATCCCAGTTCCAGGCTGGGCCAAATGCAGCCCCGGCCAGGTGTTCTCAGAGGAGCTCTCCTGTGGTGGAGGAGCAGCCACCTGGCGTCCCACCTGCGCAGGGGCTGTGCTAGGTGCTTCAGACAGGCTCTCGTCCAAACCCCGGAACAACCCCGGGGCCGGTAATGATCCACGTTCCCGCAGATAAGGAAACCCAGGCCCAGGGAGACCAAGAACCCGCAGAGGGTGGTGGCGCCGGGGGTCCCAGAGGTTCTCCCAGCACCCCGGCCCGGGCCCCTCTTGGCTGCACTGCGCTGCCAGCCCTACGCTGCTCGCTTCCGCCCTGTAATCTGGCCGGTCACACCCTGCCACCTCCTGGCCCACCCGTCTACCAGCCTGTCCACGCCATGGGTGACGGTCACAGGAAAGGAGGCCGCGGGAGGGCGGCCCATCTGCCTTCCAGATTGCAGGGAGGAACCAAGGAGGCGGCTCTCGAGGGCTGGGTGCTGCTGGGAGGCCCAGGAAGACTCAGATGTGGCTCAGGGCCCGGGGTGGCAGAGCTGCGGCAGTGGACGCACAGTGCCTGTGGGGACCGGACATGGTCACAGCGGCAGTTTGTTCCCTGCACCCAGTTCTCGGAGGGATTCTCGGTGAAGTCAGAAAAGGAAGGTTTCCACAGACTTTCACTCACCTAAGTGCCCTAGACGCCGAGGCTGTGGGAAACACGGACCCTCACTGGTGATCACAGGACCGTGGGCTAAAGAGCCAGATATGCTCCCCACCTGGAGGAATGGCCACACTTAAAAATGAAGATGTCCCCACGGGGCATTTCAGCAACAGCTGCCAAGAGCTGTAAACAGATCCAGCAGTTCCTACCCTCAGATTTATCTACCAGAGGATGTTTCTTACATCCTTACGTGTTTCTTCCTTAAACATCACCGTGCAACAGTGAACGTCAGAAGTGGTTCAAAGCCCACCCGGAAGCCATAGCTGGGTGAGCACGAAATACCTAAGGAAGGGACCGTGGGGGTGCCTCATGCTCTGTTGGCAGGTGGAGAGTAGAGAACAGGGGTGTGGAGGTGAGGCAGGGGGTGTAACAAAGAACTGTAGCACCATATGCGAAAATTGCCACAAAGGAGCAGAGAATACAAACATGCAGAGCAAAAATGGGCAAGGGATGTGCGCACGTAATAATTGCCTACACTTTCAGGGTTTTCCTGCAAAACTTCCCCTGAGCGCTAGATCCATTTCCCAGGTTCTGGTGGTAATAAAACGATCGTGGCGGTCACTGTAGTGGGGCATCCGCCCTGCGCTGGGGCGCCGCCGGTGTCACAGCCCACCTGCTGCCCCCTGTCAGCGCCCGTACCCAGGCCCACCCTCTGTAGGGAACACCCCGGCCCTCCTGTGAGCTCACGAGGCACCTGTCTTTCCGTCATTGCACATACAGCGTGTTTACCTGTGGTTTACCTGTTCCCTAGTCTCCCTCCCCCGGGGCAGGGCATGTCTGTCTGTTCACCACCGAGTCCCCAGGGCCTCACGTGGCCTACACCCTCAATGAGTATTTGTTGAGTGGCTGTGTGACCTCATTTAAGCTTCATGCAACTCTCTGAGAGGTTTCGTTATTCTCATTTTATTTTATCTTCACCTTCCTTTCTCTTATCTGCATATTTGGATTTATCATTTTATTTTTGCTTTCTTAAGTAAGGGAAGATAGCAGTTAGTTTTTAAAGTGCGCTTGCAGTGCACGATCAGGGTAGCTGCTCTGGTGCCAGGCCTGTGGCTTCTCAGCCCCGGCTCCGGTCACAGGCTGCTCCCCGGCACCAGGGTGGCACCCGGCGCGGAAGCCCGTGGGCAGCACTGATTGGGCCATGAGGAGGGCATGTGACCCGGCTGGGCCCATCACAATCCTTCCCTGGAATTTTTTGAACTGGACCCGAGAAGGGGAGCTTTCTTTTTGCTCTGCTCAGGAGGCACCCCCAGAGCTGCCTGGGGCCATCTGCTCTGAGAGGTGGAGAGGGCCTGCCCTGAGCATGTGCTGGCTGGACCAGGGTCCCTGAAGCCAGTCCCACCCTATCCTTCCTGGAGCCTGTTACTTGAACCAACACATCAGGGTCCTTCCTGAGCTCCAGGGCAGGGTTTCTATCACCTGCAAGCACGGTACCCTGACTACATGCCCCGGCAACCCCACCGTGCACACGGGGAACTTGGCCTGGAGCAGCTGTGGGCAGCCGAGCTCTGTGCGTGAGAATGATGAGAACAGCCTGCCTGCTGCGGCGCCACGACCAGGGCAGGCCCAGATGGACCATCCCAAGCCCACATGCGTCTCCCGCTCCGACGGGCCGTTTATTATCCCCGGAGCAGGGGCACCCCCAGGCCTTCTCCTGCAGGGGACCTGCAGAGCACCTGGCAAGACAGATCTG
>NW_021145970.1:35459-50000 GCF_002837175.3 Physeter macrocephalus | reverse complement strand
CGGGTTCGTGCTCCGGTCCGGGAGGATCCCGCATGCCGTGGAGCGGCTGGGCCCGTGAGCCATGGCCGCTGAGCCTGCGCGTCCGGAGCCTGTGCTCCGCAACGGGAGAGGTCACAGCAGTGAGAGGCCCGCGTACCACACACACACACACACACAAATGCTAGTTTGGTGCCTAACTTTTATGCACACAATTCTAGTGTTTGCCCATAAATTTGATGTTGACAATTGATTTTTTATTTGAAATAATTATCCTTTAATTTTCATAAAGTATCTTTCTATTCCTAATTAACTAAAATTTTGGTTTTTTTCATTTTCAATTTTGTTATTTTGGTAAATCAGAGAAAGTTATGCATTTATCAAATGCCTTCAAGGCATTTATTGGAAAGATAGCAATTGTTTCTCCTTTGGCCCATGCAAATGGTATTTTATACCATTAGATATCCTGATAGGAAACCATCCTGGCATCCTGCATTTCTATTAAGTAGGCAAACCCTACTTAATGGTAGTGGGTTAGTTGTATAATTTATTGTTGATTCATTTGCCGGGTATTTATTTCAGTATATTTCCGTAAATGAAATCAGTCTGTGATGTGTGTGTGTGTGTGTGTGTGTGTGTGTGTGTGTGTGTGTGTGTGTGTGTTTCTCTCTCTCAGGTTGGGCATCCAGGCTGTGCTGACTTAAAATAAACGGTGGCAGGATTCTTTCTTTTTTTAAACACTGAAACTGTAAGCGACACAGGAATTATTTCCTGAAAGTTTGAGAGAACTCAGCAAGAAAATTTTGTGTGCTTAGAAGCCTTGGCAGAGATAATAGGGAGATATTCTTTGATTATTTAAAAATACTGTTTCAAGGTTACTGATTTTCAGGTTATTTACCAACTTGGATCATTTTGGCCATGTTAATTCTTGGCAGAAAATCATCAGTATGCTTAAACTGATTAGTATAGAATTTTACGTCATGTTTTTATACTGCTAAAACCTCCTTTCTAGTTCTAATTTTATTTGGGTTTCTCTAGCATATTAGCCAAAGGTTGGGTCTAAGTAAACCTTCTCCCCAAATACAGTGTATTCAATATTTGCTTTACTGATCTTGCTGTGTTTCTATTTTGTAATTCACCAGTTGTTCTGTTTATCATTTCCTTCCGCCTATGTTTGTGAGGCTCTTTTTGTCTTTCTAATATCTAAAAGTTGACTGTGTAATCCACGTTTTTATTCTCTCTCGTTTTATAATGAATGCATTTGAGATGCTGGGTTTATCCATGAGTGTGGTCTTTTTAATTTTGCAAATATTACAGAAGCAGGGAATCAATATTTATTGAACAGGTCCCTTGTCTGATGCTACACTAAGTATTTCACATCCTTCCTCATTTGTAAAATGCAAAGACTCCTGCTTTGCAACTCTGTCGGGAGACCACTGTGAATGAAGCATCTAGTCCTCGGCGAGGGTTTGGTAACAGCAGCCAGGGCACCAATGGCTTTCTCATTTGACTCCCATTTTCCATATGAAGAAACTGAGGTTCAGCAAAGTAAAGAAAGTTGCTCAAGGTCACCCAGGGAGCAATGCAGGCAGGATTCCACACCAGGCTCGGTTCAATCACTCTCAGCACACCTACCCCTCCTCTGCCCGTCATGGGGGTAAACCAGGGGTAAACGACGAAGAAGCTGCAGCTGTGCTGGGTCAAGAAAGCTGAGCCACACTGTCTTTTTTACCCCATCCAAAAAACCTGATGCCCTGCACCCTCTTCTTTAATTCCTGAGTGGAGGATCTCCAGCTAGCCTCCACTGAGACCTTGAGTTCCCTTTTCCAGTAGAAGGTGAGGGGACAGCTAAAGTCAGTGAAGTGCCCCAAGTTGCTCTGACACTGGGAGAGTTGCTCCCTCCAGGGCCCTGCGGAGAGCTGCCCTACCTGCTGGTGTTGGGAGAGACCCCGAGTTCTGAGCAGCCAAGGGTAGGGCAGAGGGTCAGCTGGATGCCTCCATCGCAAGGGCCTGGGCCTGAGCGCCCTGCCCTGGCCATCAGAGAGGGCTGGTTATGTGCAGAGAAGATGGTGGGAGGAGGCCTGGTGAGGTGGGCTGGCTGACTTGTTTGCAGACACGCACACCTTTGTTTGCCCCTTGGCGGCTCCACCAGGAAACTGGCCGGCAGTATACGAAGGGCTGACAGGTCTCACAAGATGCAGGACTCCACACGTTCATGGCTGTTGAGTAGATGAATCTACTTTGCCGCCCTGCTCTCTGGGGACTTATTTGTCAATGTGAAAAGAAATGATACAGGAACAGTTACCAAATTATAGAAATCCACACAATGGAAATCCAGGAAGAGATGCGCAGAGAGGATGCTCAGGATACTCCTGTGGGCTCCTGGTAGCAGGAAAACCTAGAGGCTGCTTGGGGTCTTCCAGTATCAGTCTGTGTGTTAGCCAGGGAGTGGACAAATACCTGAATAATGCACATCCTCTATCCTGTACGGCACATGGCTGGACTTGAACCTGGAGCTCAGAATGTCTACACTGACTTCTGAGAGATGACATTTCACAAGGAAAGCGTGGTTTATAAACTCCTAATGCAACAGTGCTGTTGGTACCAGGATGGCTGATCATTTGATGCAAGGATCCCGAGTCCTTATCTCTTGGCACAGATTGCTTATGCATTTATTGCCTATTTGGTCAGTTACATATACACCCTTTTGACATCTGCCTTGCTGTTAGCAATAAAACCTGAAGAATGAGGGCAGCTTTCCTAGCTCAGATTTTAAACACCTGTTTAAGCAGTAACCTCTACCCCTCAAAGGCAAGGAGAGTGATGTCTTGGGTAGCACACTGGGAGATAAAGGAATGAAAGATGCTCATGGCTTTTCTCCCTCTTTTCTAAGGATTTATTGGAGGGTAAATCAGAGCCTCACTTCATCCTGGAAGGTGCGAGCAGTTTCGACATCCAACAGGGGGAGGCAGGTAAGAACTCAACCTCTTCCTTCCCAGCCCTGGATTGAGGCAGGCTGCCCAAAGTCAGCCTCAGAGTAGGAGGGGTCAAGAGCAGTGCCCACCCAGACCCACAGAATGCTGCCCCATCTTCTGAGGAGGCAAGGCTGGCCCCCTCGGTGTTGCTGTGGATGGACTATTCACGCCCAGACCCTCAGCCTGGAAGTCAGCTCAGCAGCGGGTGTGCAGAGCCCTTTGGGGAGAGCAATTATCAAAGAAAAGGATCAAATAGACGCAGAGTTTAATCTGAGCACTGAGTAGAGAGAAGCATCAGGGAAGCAAACGTTAATTGAACTTCTGCAAGGCTTTGCTAGATACTTTGTATGTGCTATTTCGGTAAAACCATCACTCCCATCACCACCACCACCCCATCACCACCTCCACCCCCATCACTCCCATCACCACCACCACCCCATCACTACTCCACCCCATCACCACCTCTACCCCCATCACCCCTTTCACCACTACCACTATCTCCATAACCACTACCATCACCTTCTCTATTTTGCTTGGAACTGAACCCAGTGAATCTTTCTTCCACAGAAGAAAGATTTTTCTTCAGACAGAAAAAAATGCATTATTCAGAAGGAGGTATGCTGACTCTGTGCAGTACATGGGATGGGGCTTCCAGTTGTGTCCGGTCAGCTCTCATGGCTTATGTCCCCTCCCAGGAGATTGCTGGTTCCCGGCAGCACTGGGCTCCTTGACACAGAACCCACAGCATCTGCAGAAGATCCTAATGGACCAAAGCTCTTCGTACCAATATGCAGGGATTTTCCGTTTTCCGGTAAGTGTGCTGCTGGGATGCTCCTTAAATGGGATTCTCTGTGAGCACAGGAAGGCGACCATCGTGAAAGTTCTGTTGGTCTGGCAGCCCGAGATGTGGAAGAGACACTTAGGTGTTAGTTACTCTGTGTTGGCTCATGATCTGACGACACATAGGGAGGATGAGAGTTAAAATGTTTTCGTGTAAATATAAAGAACGGCAGAAACAATCAGCAAAAGAAAAGAGTCATTCATCAAGAACCCTGTACGTCATTGAGATTTTGTCTGTCTATTCCTGTGCCATATCTTGTTATTTTGATTACAGTAGTTTTAGAATGAGTTGTAATATCTGGTGGCATAGGTTCTCCTTCATTATTCATTATCCTTGCCTCAAAAATATTTTATCTTGGTGATTCTTGCACATTTATTCTTCTATGAGAATTTTTAAATCATAGTGTCTATTTAAAGAAAAAAGCCACTGTGATGCAGAATAGAGCAGCATTAAATTTATGTATTAATTTGGCAAAATCAAACTTTTATTAGTGTAGTTATTCCTTTCCAAAAAGACAGTATATCTTTCCATTTATTTGGAACTAGTTTTATGCCCTTCAGTAAAATGTTATCGTTATGTTTTGATATTCATGCTATACCCTTCTTGGTAAATGTATTCTCAGATATTTTACAAGTTTGTAGCTAATATGAATGATTTTTCTAACTAGATGTTGCTAGAAAGAGGAAAGCTATTCCTTGTTTTATATTAAGTTGTATCTAACCACCTTACCAAATACTTTTATTAGTTCTAAATTTTTTCTTTAGTAGTGTCTGGATTTTTTTTTAGTTATCTAATATTATCCACAAAGATAATTTTGTGTCTTCTTTTTTTTTTTTTTTTTTTTTTGCGGTACGGGGGCCTCTCACTGCTGTGGCCTCTCCCGTTGCGGAGCACAGGCTCCGGACGCGCAGGCTCAGCGGCCATGGCTCACGGGCCCAGCCGCTCCACGGCATGTGGGATCCTCCCGGACTGGGGCACGAACCCGCGTCCCCTGCATCGGCAGGCGGACTCTCAACCACTGCGCCACCAGGGAAGCCCTGTCTCTTCTTTCAATATCTATATAGCTTATTTTGCTCTTTTGCCTTGTTGCATTAATTAGAAGGTTGCAACTTTGAATAAGAGTGACAAGAGCAAAATCCTGCTGCCTCTTGGTTTTAGTGACATACTTTCCTGGTTTGTCATTCTTTTAATCCACTGTTAGATTAAATTTGCTAAACATTTTATTAGAATTTTTACATCTGTATCACATGTAGAATTGGCTTCCCATTTGTTGTTTTTACTATGGAGTTATGCTTGCTTTTTAATATGAACCTGTTGAGATTTACTTTGATCTGAAATAATTTGTATAATGGTTGTTAATCATTGATTATCTGTTCTTTAAAAGTAAAATAGGCAATAGTTAAATCGTCTGGACCTATCTCCTTTTAAAATATGATTTCTTAAACTCTTCTGATGTGTTCAATAGCTGTTGATCTGCTTGGGCCTCTTATTTCTTCCAGAGTTAATTCTTGAAATTTATATTTTGCCAAGAGAACCAACTGTTTCTTCTGTAGTTCCAAATTTATTGCCCCAAAGTTGCTGATATAATTCTCTGAAAATTTATTTTATTTCTTCTAATTTGTGATTAAGTCAACTTTATTACTCCCTAAACTATATTTTTATTTTTCCTTTTTTTCTTAATCCAGCTCTTCTTAATCCAACCAATCTACTGTATTGGTTTTTGAATGACTCAACTTTCAATTTTCGTTGTTCTTTCTATTGTTTTTCTTTTAGGGTTTTGATTTCCATATAATTAATTTCAATTTATTTTTATTAATTCCCGTTTACTTTCTCCTGGTCAATTTTATTGGTTTTTTGTTTTCTGAAACTATACACTTAATATTCTTTCTTTTTTTCTTCACAATAAAAGATTTAAGACTAAAATTTTCCTTCTCAGATCTTATCTGTATCCATCGATTTTAATATCAAATGTCTTTTATTAATTTTAAGTTAATATGTTTTTAGGTTTTTTATGATGTTTTTAGTTTTGATTAAGTTTTATAGGGGATCATCTCTTGGTTGTAGAGTTTTAGACTTATTAGATGATGATCAGAGAATATAATTCATAAACTCTCACATTTGGGGAAATTATTAAAGTTTTATTCATGGCCAGGTCCACAACAGTTTTTATAGATGCTTCATGGACATATGAGAAGAGTATATATTATCCATGATAATATATCCATGATATATGGAATCAAGCTCTCTGATTTGCAAATTGTATAATCTGCAATTATCTCGTCTATCTTGGCTTATTTTTTGTCTGCTGGATTTGTCATATTCTAAAAGAAGTGAGTTAAAGTTCTTCCCCAAAGTTATAGTTTGGAGGGTTCCTCATGTTCTGGCTTTATACTTTTTCTGCTATATTCTTTGGTGCCCAAATATTTATGTTCTTGCTCTCCTGTTGTTGCAATAAAGCTTACACAATATCCCTCTTTGCTATATTTAATGCTTCTGAACTTGAATTCCTCTTTATCTGATATTCACATTGCTACTCCAGCTTCCTGTTACTTACATTTCCCTATTATATCTTTGCTCATCCTTTCACTATCAATTTCATTTTCACTATGTTGCCAGTATATTTCTTGTCCAAAGCATATTCAGAACTCATTACTCACCGTTGTTTCTTTCAGCCTTCATTTCCTCTTAAGATTTTTATTCTAATTTCATCCACATTTGGTAGGAGTAGTTCCTTGAATAGTTTCCTCAGATTACATGAGTATTTTTCATTTGCTCTTACTTAAGAGCAATATTTCGGTTGGGTTTAGGATTTTTGGATTACATTCCTTTTCCTCAAGAATGCGTAAACATTTCTCCGTTGTCTTGTACCTTCCCCAATGTTGCAGAAGAAAAATCCAATGCTAATCTATTCTCTTGACCTTGTATGCAACATATTCTCTCAAATTGCAAGTTTATATGAGACGATCTCTCTCCTTGGTTCAGAAATTTCTCTAGAAATGTCCAGATATGTGAATTCCAGGCAAGATTAATCTTGCCTGGAATTCAGTGAGCACTTTCGTTCTGAAGACCTGCCTCCTTTTTCTGCTCAGCTGTTTCCCTCCATTTTTTCTGGGTGTCCTCCTTTGTCCTGTTCTCTCTTCCTGCAGTCCAATTATTGGCATGCTAGGTCTTCTAACAAGCTCCCAGATAATGCTGATGTTGCTGATCCAAGGGTCACACTGAGGAGTTAGCCAGAGGGTGCAGTGTTTAGCTGTGTCTGGCCTCACCTCAGGGGTGCAAGTGTTGGTGGGGTGACAGGTAGTTAGGACAAACTGAGACCCAGGCTGGACATGCTTTGCCCTTCTGTGTGGTGAAGATAGTCCCACAGTTCCCCAGAAATAGCTACAAGTGCTGACCTCTGTACATCTCATCATTCTGAGCTTGGGCACTCTTCTCTGGAAAGGGCCCAGTGCCTGGGCAACTTGGATGCTTTGCCCAAAACACTTCTGGTTTCCCTCAGACACGTGGGTGCTAGCTAAATGGCACCAGCCAGCTTCTTGAAGGGTACAGACATTATCCAGGTGCCAGCCCTCCTCACCCAGAGCAGTGAACCAGGAAACACAGATTGGTGGCCTCATTCTTGACCACCAGTCAGGCCATTTTCATCCTTTTCAGGAACGATGATCTTATCTGAGGTTCCTTTTGTATCGGGAGAACAAGTCTGGTCAGCATTACTGGTGTGGGAAGATGTGAGTGAGGGTAGAACCAACAAGAGGATCTCGTTCAAGCCAGGACTCACTCATTCTTTATGGCCTACTGTGTGCCAGGCACTATCCTAAGTGCTGAACGAAAAGCTTATCGAAAAACTGTTCTTACTTTCAAAACCGTGATCTCACCTTCACACACTCATCTGATCCCATCACTGTAGGAGGTAGCTCTTACTCTTACCACCATCTGGCAGATGAGGAAACTGAATCACAGAGAATTAAGTGTCTTATCCAATATCTATTGTTCAGGACAAAAAAAACAAAACCAGGACTGGAGCACGGTTCCACTGACTGGATACCACCTACTACACTTTGCTATCCAGTTAAACCCCAAATCCAGATGGGTCTGTCCTTCTAGTATCCTCCTTCAAGGAGCTAGAGTTAGCTTCCTTGATGCTTCAGACAGGTTTCACGATCTCACTGTAACAGCATCCCTGTTGGCTCCCAGCCTCACCCTCCTGTTCATCTTACTGCAGTTGGGACGCAGATCCACAGCTGGGGCAACACCAGCTCCAGTGCGCTGGTTCATTAAAGACTGCGAGGACATCTTCTTTGTCTTGTCTCCACTGACATCTCTGTCTTGGTCTCCCTCCCTGCTTCGAAAGTGCATCCTCGTCTGTATGCAGAAGCCCAACATCTGGGACATCCAGCTGTGGTCAAGGCTCCCTGTCACCACCAAGCAGATGATGGATTGCATCCACCCAGCTTTACTCCAAGCCCAACTATTGGAGGCTTGCCTGAGTCTTGTCAAGACTCAGGCCTGAAGCCAGAAGCCCTGTTGCTGATCCAGAGACCAGCAAACCAACTCCAAAAAGCTGGCTTTGTTATGAATTATCCTCATTTGGCAACGCCCCTGGGTGAACCGTTAAGAGTTGAATGCTGAAGATTAAACCACTCTGTTTTGGAGAGGAGCATCTGGTTCATTTGCACGCTTAGCAGCAATGGTGCCAGCCCGCTTCATGGCTGCTGCTCTGCTGGCAGGGACAGCTGGACGTGAGGAGAGGAGGGCCAGGGTGAGGCTGTAACTGCTCGGTCCTCCGGAGCAACCTCACCGTTCGGCCCCTCGGCTTCCGCCCACACTGTCGCCGCCGCATCTGGGATGCCTTCCCCGCTCCTCGCCACCTGCTGGAATCCTGTCTCCTCTCTCAAACCTTCAGCTCCCTAGAGGCTCTCCTTCCCCATCACAACACTCTGTATCTCCCATTCTTTGCTATTCAGCATCTGCCCCCCCTACTGCCATTTTGTATACAAGATGTACCCGTAGAGTCTGCAGTGTACCTGAATCTCACAAAGGACTTGCCAAAGTGAGGCAGGAGTTAGCCACAAAGTCCAGCTAGAGCCCAAGACTCCTTCCTCCCTGCTGTATTTTCCTTGATTAACTTGATCTGTGACTCACCTGTCAGTGGAGATGACAGTCCGGTCCCCTGTCCGCCAACCTGGGCTGGGATTTTGGTCTGGGTAGACTTCCTTGTTGCACTGTGGTGGTTAAGTGGCGATGGTGGTTATCTTCTGGCCTGGGTCCGGGGTCCAGCACCTCCCTCCTGCCCCAACTCTACTAAGGCGTCTATTCCTCTCTCTCTCCTCCAGTTCTGGCAGTGTGGCCTGTGGGTGGAAGTGGTGATTGACGATCGCCTACCTGTCCTGAACAGTGAGTACTTCTTTGTTAATCCTCGCAACAAACAAAAGAGTTTTGGCCGAGCCTGCTGGGGAAAGCCTACGCCAAGTAAGGATGGGCCCGTCCCCTGCCCGGGGCCTGGATGCTGGCCCTGCCTCTGCCCAGCCACTTGCCCTGCCTGATGCGCCCCACCAGCCGGCGCTAAGACTTTTGGCAGCTCTGCTCAATGCAGGCGCTGCCCGTGGGAGCTTCAGAGCCTTTGCCACCTCGCTGGGCGTCCTCTATAAATAATCGCCGTGCGCAGGGCTCAGCTGGGGCGAGAGGAGGGACCCAGAGACACGTGGCGAGGGGTGGGCAGGGCAGAGCTGGACAGAGATAGGCACTGACAGCGGTATTATTGTAAGGGCTGGTGTACGGGCCCACATAAAATGTAGTATCATGTTCAAAGTCTGCTGAGAGGGGCAGAGGAGAGAGACGGCAGTTCTGACTCACAGAGACTCAGCTGGGACTGCACAGAGGAGGTGGCGTTGAGCGAGGCCTTGAAGGATGGGTAGGATTTCAGAAGAGAGAGAGAGGAGATATGAGGGGGGGGGAGTGATCAGAGCAGTGCCCCGGGCGGGACACTTGGGGACCTGGTGTGGCTACCGTGAGATTGCATGTATGACTGGGGGCAGGGCGGGAGCTGCTTATTATTATACGGTCCAAACACCATGAGTCGGGGACTACCCTCTGGTGTTAACAAGCTCGAGGACTTATAAACTCCCCAAGTCACCTGTTTCACTTAGGCAATTTGGGTTGCTTTTATTCAACAGATGCGTATGGTGCATTTAATCGTATTCCAGGCACTGTGCTGGGCGCTGGAAGAGGCGCTCACGCTGGCTCAGGTGCGGGTGGGCAAGAGTATGTGTGTGTGTAGAAGGTCGCTGTCATCAAGACCCACACAAGTGAGGGACACATCAGAGCTGGAAATCAATGCTAGGAGACAGAAGGTCAGGGGACCACACATTTCAGGAGAAAAATGCGAGTGGAGAGTGTCCTGGAATCAGGTTCCCCAAAGATCTTCCTAACCAATGCCTCATAATGACAGATGGGGAGGCCAAGACTCTGAATAGTGATGTGATGGCAGGTGTAAGCGATTAACCTGAGTCTCCTGGGGTGTTTGGTCGTTTGGTCAGGTGACGTCATTTGGCAAGACTGAAGACCCCCGCCCCATCCAATCCTGGGCCCTGAGGAGCGGTTACGACCCCACAGACTACCCCAGTCCTTGTCCTTCTGGAGGCACGTCTCAAGGGCTCTTTTTGTGCGTTCTTTCTTTGGAGCCACAGCTTGTGCAAAACAAAAGCTGTTTTTGCTCATTTCCGGTGTCAGGAAGAGCTGGTCGTTAGCATTTGAGAATGAAGCCCAGAACGCAGGCGAGGTGGATGAAGCAATCCCTATGTTCGGGGAGGTTAATTCACTTCTAAGCTACTTACGCAAACACTGCCATTATCTTTCTGGGGTGGATTCAGTGCTCACTGCTCCAGGGCCTCTTTTTTTTTCCTACTGAAAGCGGGGAGCATGGCCGTTCACTTGGAGAATTAGAAAGCTCGCGCAGATGAAACGATGACTTGGACCCGATTTTGTTAACAGCTGACCTAAAGCAATCATTCAGCTTGAAAATAAATGGGAAGCTGTGGACCCAGAATCCACATTCCACCGCCTGAAGAAATCTAGTGCAGGAGAAAATGTTTCAAACTCCAAAGCTATTTAAGAGCTTTCCCCTCCATCCAAAGAAGGCGGTTATAGAATGCAGGAGGAAATCAAATAGAATTATAGCACATCAGAACTAGACGGAGCCTCTGTCAGCATCAAACCCTACATTCTTTGAAAGATGAGGAAACTGAGGCTCGGGGTGGGGGTGGGGGCTGTGAAATGACTTGCCCAAGGTCACACCGTGTTTGAGGCCAAGCTGGGATCAGGTCTGTCCTCCCCAGTCACGTGCTTTTCCATCATTTCTTGATACTGCCAGTCCTAGAAGAAAATGATTTGTCGCTTTGCTTCTTTGGAACTCAGTGTCTGGCACAGAGGGACCAACAGCGCAAGCATAGAGAACCCACCTGTCCAGGTGGAGATGGTCCTCTTTCCCTCCAAGGGTGCAGGCAATACCGAGTGAACATGTGGATTCCAAACTTTCAACCATTCTTGCAGCTGGGGAGTCAGAAATGAATTGGTCAAGTGAGTCAGATGCGGAGGGAAAACAAAATCTTTGTTTGCAGGGTTTTTTTCCCCAGAGGTCATAAAATAGGGGAGTGGGAGGCAAGATCTGGTAAGCTGCATAGCATCCTTTCTGGAATCTCTGTGGCTCAGAATTATAGCCTTTCAGCATCCTTTTCGGATCCCGATTTGACATCTGAATTCTTCCCTCTCTCATATCATTGCCAGGAAATGTAGACATTTCCCCCAAATGAGGCTGAAGCCGAGGGGTGAGAACAAGGCGCTCTCGGCATTCCTGGGTTCAGGTGACAAGCGTAGTGGCAGGCGTGGCGGACACAGTGCTCTCCCTCTTTCCCTCCCTTTCTATTTCCTGGCAGCAAAGGGAGCTAAGAAGAGTTGACTTGTCCCTGAAGCGTGAGCAGGATCTGTGAGCTCGTGTTTGTAAAGCAGAGAGGGAGAGCTCGTTGTCTAAACACCCAGCTGCTGCCGGGACCGGCTTCGTGGGCCTTGTGGAGACACGGCGAGAGAAGGCTGTGGAAGACGCCAAGAGGGGGGCACTGGCCATGGGTCCCTCTCCTTGCATTGGGTGTCGCTGTGGTGACTGCAGAGTGGGAGGTGCAGGACGTCAGACCATCAGACAAGGCCCGTAGACACTGAGGCAGTGGCCCTGAAGTGACGGGGCAGAGCCAACAGCTGCTTTCCTGGTGTGGCTCCAGTGAAGCTCTATGTGAAGCCAGAAGGGGGACTTCTGGCGACATGGGAGGTCATGCTGGTGGGCTCCGGAATGGCTTCCAGAACCCTAGTCTTGGTGATCTTCCAGCACCCTCAGCAAAGCCCTCAATCTAGGACCCAGAGCCAGAAAACATGTGGAAAATCAAGTGAGTCAGATGCTGAGACCTACCTCGGCACGGATCGTGACCAAAGGGAAGCTTTGCGGTTGACTAAAAACACTGCAGAGATAAGCGTCTAATACCAGACAACCCTGGTCAGAGAGAGGGAGAGACAGAAAGATAAGATTTAGAACCAGTTTAATAACAAGCTGAGATCCATCTGCCACCTCGTTCCCGTAGAATGGCCCCTGGGTCCTGTGGATCCTTTGCTTTCATTAACACAAGACTCTCTAAGCCATCCATGGTGTTTTTGCCTGGGACGGTGTCCTGCTGAGAGCGGCTGCTTGATCTGTATTTGCTGAAGTGAGTTTACCTGAATTCTGGGGGAACCCAGGAGGAGAGAACTGCAGAGGTGGAAGTATGGTGAGAGAGGGGTGTCTGAGGGGCCCCACAGCTGATCCAGGTGAAGGGCCGAGGACCGGGAGGGGTCTTGTCCGAGGCCTCGGGCCCCAGTAGAGGCGGCAGCAGGGTGGACCCACGCCTGATGCCCACGTGGTTTTGCATCACCAGAGAGCAAGCCAGAGCTGGAGCTTTCCTGCGGCTACTAACCTGTATGGGGCTTGGCCTCTGCTTCCCCGTCAGGGACAGGAAAGCTTAGGTCCCAGCCGGAGGCCCGAGTGACCAGGCAGTGTGGGAACATGCCCACTGGACAGCTTTGACACCAAGAGGCAGGGTCTCCTGCCTGGCCTGGCTCAGCTCCATGCTGTTGTGGGTTTGCCCTGCCTATATTGTAGGAGCCCATGGGAACCTTTCCAGTTCACCCCATCGACAGGAACTTGAGTTCTCAAAACAAATCTGACCTCATCTGGCCCCTGCTTCAGTGGTTCTCCTTGTGAGTGATCAATCCGCCCTCTCTCCCGGGAATACCGGTCAGTCCATCATCAACGCCACTCCACCACGCTCTTCCGGCTCCGGAGTCTACCTGATTTGATTCTTCCTCCCCAGAATGTCCATCCCACTGTCCGGACCTGGACAGAACTCAGTTCAGAGTTGTGCCCCCTCTCAGAAGCCTTCCCGGGACCCGCCGTTACCTCCTCTCTGTTCCAAGGTGATCCACGCGCTCTCACAGCAAAAAGACACCCAAGGAAGGCAAAGCAACCCGACGTGTCCTTCTAAGGGGAGAGCACGTGGGTGGTGAGTGCTGCTGTGGAGGGGTGGATGAGTTTGGAGGTAGAAGCAGGTGAGCATGGACTTGCTGGCCTGATCGTGCTCACAGCAAGCACACCTCCACAAGCCAGACCCTCTCCACGTGCCGTGCGTGCTTCACCTGGCAACACGACCGCAAGAGCCCATTCCCCAGAGGAGCAAAGGGGGCCTTGAAAAGCTCAGCCTCCCACCCGAGAGAAGAGCTCATGAGAGGGGAGGCCAGCAGTTGGGCTGAGCAGATTGGCTCTTAAATCTGGAGACACTCTGCCTCTCTAGTAGGTGACTGGAGGAGAATTGGGAGGGGGGCAAGATAGGGCAATAAGACAGGGCATTTCTCAGGGTGTGGGTCCAGAAGCAGAAACCCCATGGGAGGGTGGGAAGAGGCATTTTTAAAAATATTTATTATTTTTTAAATTTATTTGGCTGAGCCGGATCTTAGTTGTGGCACTCAGGATCTTTAGTTGCCGCGTGCGGAATCTTCATTGCGGCACAGGGGATCTCTTAGTTGCGGCATATGGGATCTTTAGTTGTGGCCTGCGGGCTCTTACTTGGGGAGCGTGCGGGATCTAGTTCCCTGACCAGGGATCGAAGCCGGGCCCCCTGCATTGGGAGCGTGGAGTCTTAACCACTGGACCACCAGGGAAGTCCCGGAAGAGGCATTTTGGAGAACAGGTCTGAGAGTTCTAGGTGGTTTGCTTTGGGGGTGTGTTATGTAAGCCTCACCCTCACCTGTGTTACCTTCAGTGACATCACCTCCCTGGTGAATCTGGGGGGAGTGGGTGAGTTTTGAGGGTGGGATGGGGATTCTGGGTCAAGCTTCGCACGGAGTAGGAATAGAGGCTGCTTGTGGCCGCAGCGAGCGCTGCAGTTGTTGACTGTGGGCTCTTGGAGGGCAGGAACAGGGTCTCCTCCATCTGGGAACGCTCAGTGCCTAGCAAGGTACCCTGAACACAGCCAGTACTCAACCACTGTTGTTAAACAGGAAACAGTGGGTCCTTTTTTTTTTTTTAACATCTTTATTGGAGTATAATTGCTTTACAATGGTGTATTAGTTTCTGCTTTATAACAAAGAGAATCAGTTATACATATACATATGTTCCCATATCTCCTCCCTCTTGCGTCTCCCTCCCTCCCACCCTCCCTATCCCACCCCTCTAGG
>NW_021145970.1:30294-35147 GCF_002837175.3 Physeter macrocephalus | reverse complement strand
TTGTAAATAGAGCTGCAATGAACATTGTGGTACATGACTCATTTTGAATTATGGTTTTCTCAGGGTGTATGCCCAGTCGTGGGATTGCTGGGTCGTATGGTAGTTCTATTTGTAGTTTTTTAAGGAACCTCCATACTGAAACAGTGGATCCTTATCATAATAATAGCCAATCTTTATTAAAGGCTTCCCATGTGCCAGGCACTACGCTAAGCCCAGCCCTAGGAGGTTAAGTAACTTGTCTAAGGTGAAGCAGCTAAATATCTGGTGAGACTGGGATTCAACCCTTGGCCTGTGGCTCCAGCACCTGCATTCCTAAGCTCTATACAATACTGCCACCTGTGGGGCTCCCCAGGCCCAGGAGACCAGGGGAAGGCAGCGATAATGGTGGCACATCGCTAGATTCTTTATCCAGGAGAACAGAAGGTGGGCAGGTTGCCACAGCCCGGGGGTGGTTGGGAAGTCCATTTCCTGGGAAATATGCAGAAGTCCGGGTACCACCTCCCTTTCTGGGGGCACCAAAGGCACCACAGGGGTTGATCTGCCTTTATCCCTCCCAGGTTTCATGGGTCCTATGTCAACCTACACTATGGCTACCTCCCTGATGCCCTGGTGGACCTCACGGGAGGGGTGGTCACCAACATCAGCCTGCATTCCTCCTCGTCTGACCTGATGACAACGGTGAAGATGGTAGCCGAGGCAGGCTCCCTCATGACCTGCAGCACCCTGGCCGGGGTGGGTAGACCAGGAATCTCGCTGCACGGGTTCGAGCCTTTCCTCACCCGGGAGTGTTCAGCCCCTGGCCCATTCAGGGGAATGGCCAAGTGACCATCACGGAGCACTGATGCTGTGCTTTACCGACACCACTTCATTTAATCCTCACAGTAGCCCTCCAACTGAAATAGGGATTGCAGAATTCACTTACAGAAGTAGAAATGGGCTCAGAGAGACTAAGTAAGATGCTTACCATCACACAGCCAGTGAGTGGCTGAGCAGGGGTTCAGATGCTGTTGTCTGATACTGAAGCCTTTGCCTAGTGCTTCCCTGTGACCGGAACTAGTGGGGTCCAGAGTGATCGGACGCCCTTTGATTCTCACTGGCTTTAAAGGCAGCATCCCAAAGGCAGAGTGCCCCATTCTGCAAAGCCTGAATGACCCTCCAGATTATTTGAGTCTGTTCTGAGACAGCCAACACCGTATCCCTGAGGACACTTTCTTCACTCTTTAACCATGTGGGCTTTGAGTCACACACCCCTAGTCTGAAATGCCACATGAAACCCGAATGCACTTTAAACCCCAATCCCTCATAGCTTGGAGGTGGTAGGTCTTCCCAACTCCCACTAAATGCCCAGAAGTTATATCTTGTGTTGTGTCTCATTGATAGCAAGTAATTGGAGAAGCCAGCAGCCCACGTCCTCGGGACTCAGTGGCCTTCTGTCTCTCATGGGGTGGTCTCCTGAGGTGTCAAATGCTGGGGCCTCAAGCACCCTACAGCCTTCAAACTCTGCCTCGCTAGGAAAGAAATCCAGGAACACATGCCATTCCAACGTGAGTCAGTGGGATGCTTTTCATCTGGCCACAGGCCAGCTGCTGATTGAATAGTGCTTTTCTATCTTTTTGAAGAATGTGTGAATGTTTAACGCTTGGTCTGCTTTCCTCCTTTGAAGCCGACAAGTGAGTCCACGAGGATGGCAAACGGGCTGGTGAGTCGGCATGCCTGCACAGTGACTGGCGCTGAGCAGGTAAGGCTCCCCATGAACACGGTGCCCCAGGGTTCTTGCTCCCCTACACAGGAGTCAGAATCACTTGCCTCGGTGAGCCCAACAAGCTGAAACAAGTAGTGATCACCCTTGCCTCCACCATGTCCAGGCCCATCATGGACAACCTCATTCCCTCTCCTCATCCAGAAGTTCTGGTGCCCAGTATCCTCATCCCCCAGGGACCCACCAAAAATCTTACTATCCTTGAATGGCCTCAGACAGGCAGAGTGTCTAACTAGGCTGGGGGATTAGCCCAAAAAGAAAGCAGAATTAACTACCCAATTGACTTTGGAGGAAATTTTGCCGCGAAAGGGTTTTATTTGTTACGTACCAACTAAACTGCTCTGACAAAGACACTCAAAAATGCAGGGGCTCAAACAAGATCAAGTTCACTTCTCAGCTAGGCAGGTGACTCCAGAGCTGGTAGCTGACTGTGCCGTCTGCAACATGGAGCTTCTACCTGTGAGCCCAGGGAAGCTGCCTCAGGTCCCCTCATTTCCCAGCCGGGGGAGGAGAAAGAGGCCGGGGACGCTTATACATCCCTAAGGAAGGCATGTATCAGTAAAGGCACACACCATTTCCTCTCAGATCCCATGAGTCTGGACCTAGTCATGTGCCACCCTGAGGCCCAAGGTTGTCTGGGAAACATACCGTCTAGCTGGGCTGCCATATGCCCAGCTAGAACTTTATTCCCATGAATGAGGGGAGGATGGCTACTGGGGGACAGTGAGTGTTTCCCCTTGATGCAACAACCCACTTTGGGTGGACAAAAACGCATATCATCAGTGTGTGCAGTAGTGTTTGGTCTGGAAAACGCTACTAAAGTCCAGCCTCCTCGATTCATAAGTGAGAAGCCAACACCTGAGAGGGGAAGGTCAGGGTGACACAGCTGCTTGAAATGGCTGGGCCCAGACACCACGACTCCTCAGTTGCCATCTATGCTTATCACGCAGCCGTGCAGGGACAGCACTTCCTGGCCTTGTGATGATTTCCCACAGATGTTCCCCCATCTCTGTGGTTCTCACAACTCTTGAGGTCTGATAATGTCTTCTAGGTCATAAGAGACAGTGTCGCAAACCCCAGGGTCCATTTTTCACAGGTATTTATGGGCCAAGGAACGCAGAGTATCAGCTTCTATTTATGGCCCGTTTCTCATATCTGCCTTCCCTCTCTGCATGTCAGTCTGTCTCTCCTGTCCATTGACCTAAGGCCAGTTACTCCACTGTTTTGTGTTTGGGTGAATGTTCCAATCTGCAAAACAGGCAAGGTGGGAGGGAGACGCAAGAAGGAAGACATATGGGGATAGATGAATATGTATAGCTGATTCACTTTGTTATAAAGCAGAAACTAACACACCATTGTAAAGCAATTATACTCCAATAAATATGTTAAAAAATAAAACAAAACAAAACAAACAAACAAACAAAAAAAACAGGGCAATATTTTGTCTCCCGCCTTCCTCTCTAAGGAAATCAGTACCAAAATGCTTCCTCTGCACAGCAACTGGAGGAGAGTAGGCACCTAATAAATGCTTGTTGGATCAATGGATGATTGTGCTTGCATGAGTGAATGAATGCATTTGTCTTTGGCCTATGAGGATGACATCACGGATTCTCCATCATAGAATATGGGAGGAGCTCAAATGACATTTCCCACAAGCAAGGAAGAGGCCCTGATAAACCCAAGCCATAAGAGATCCCAGTCCCAGTGGCTCCAGATGCTCTTCCTCTGGAATCTCCCATGCCCTTCTCTGAATTCTCAGTGGAGACAGGCAATACCATCATCACATCTGGCCACGGATGGACATTCTGCTCACCGTAGCTCCCCATCCCCAACGTGGACAAGTCTAGGTTAGGGAGAGAAAGTCAGCTTTCTTGTGTGCCAGCCTTGATCCAGGCAATGCTGCCTGGATTACTGTGTTGACAAGACTTTGGCTCTGCTTCCAGATTTGGAAAAAGAGAGCTGTGATCGGTGAATGATATCTGTGCTGGGCATGGAAGGAAGGAGCCATGGTACCTGCGTGATGTGCTGGCCATTCCTGGCAAGGCCCTTGTTATACATTGAGACGGCCTTTCTTTCTCCTCTGAATGCAGGGGAGAAGGGACTTGTGTATCCAGAGGTCCGGATGGCCATGGAATGTGCGTCCCGCAGAGGCTGGGCATATGGGGATGGCAGTGACTGCCGGCTTACAGAGCAGCCAAGTAAACACCAAGGGCCAAGGTTATGGAGGTGAACTGGGGAGTGGAAGTGCGGCCTTGGCTGGGGTTTGGGCTCCCAGTGATTCTGCTCACGGCCCGGATGTTTCCTCCCCCACGGCACACACTTTGAGTTGTTCTTCTAACACACTGATCAGTCTGAACAGGCCACTCCTGTGACAGTAGGTGCTGAAGACCGTGTGTCCTGCAGGATCCATTCCCACCATTCTTGCCACTCTGTGGCTGCTGACACTTCCCAGCCTGTGCTCTAAGGAGCTCCAGACTGGTGAGATGCTCTGTGAAAGCAGTATTTGGATATTAACATGTTAAAGGCTCTGAGAAGGCCTGTATTAACAATATAAGTACAGCTTGGTTTTAATCTACCATTAGCCATGAAGCCATTTTTTTTCTAGGAATAACAATTAACTGCCTCTGGAGCTTGCATTGAAGAGAATACTTTCAAGGAATTATTATCCTAGGATAGATAACCTGGATCACCTCTTTCCCAGTGGCACCCTTTCTGAGATATCTGACCAGGGTCAGGGTACAGTCAGCAGCCAGGAGAGTGAAGCAAGAAAGCCCGCCCATTCTCAGATGCAGCTGTGACCTTAGCCTCGAAGGTTACCCCTGAGGCGCTTGGCCAAGGCCCATGTGATCACCAACAGGCTTCCCTGGTGGCGCAGTGGTTGAGGCTCCGCCTGCCGATGCAGGGGACGCGGCTTCGTGCCCCGGTCCGGGAAGATCCCACATGCCGTGGAGCGGCTGGGCCCGTGAGCCGTGGCCGCTGAGCCTGCGCGTCCGGAGACTGTGCTCCACAACGGGCGAGGCCACGACAGTGAGAGGCTCGCGTACTGCAAAAAAAAAAAAAAAAAAAGAAGTGACACAGTCAGACAAGGGCCCAA
>NW_021145970.1:22087-30118 GCF_002837175.3 Physeter macrocephalus | reverse complement strand
TGCCGGGGCCGCGGGATCGCGCCCCGGCCCGGGAGGCTCCCTCGTGCCGCGGAGCGGCTGGGCCCGTGAGCCGTGGCCGCTGAGCCTGCGCGTCCGGAGACTGTGCTCCACAACGGGCGAGGCCACGACAGTGAGAGGCTCGCGTACTGCAAAAAAAAAAAAAAAAAAAGAAGTGACACAGTCAGACAAGAGCCCAAGAACTTGATTAAAGTTTCTTCCTGCAGAAAGAGGAGGTTATAACTGATCACAAGTGCTAAGATTAAACCAGCCCATAAATGCAGTGTGCTTTTTAATCTGCTCATCCACCCTCTGGGCGGGACACGGACAGGAAGATAAATGAAATTGGCATTTTTTACCATGCACCGAGCTGGGTCAGTGACTCCCCAGGGCCAGGGGGTACGTGTTTCTCTGCATGCCTCATTTAGCCCTGTTCTCAGCCCCTTTCAGTCACTGGCCACTCTTCTCCCCTGTGCCTGCCTGAGCCCCTGACTGTCCCTTAGGCACTGAGGGTGGCTCATTAAGCTCTTTGGGCCACCAGGCGACCGTTTCTCACATCCCTGTTCCATGGGCTCCGTCACTGCTGGCAGTTAATACACTGTGTGCAAAGCCTGGGGTGCCTGGTGGGGGGCAGAGAGGGGCATCCCCATCCCATGTGGCATTAAAAGAGTACCTTCCACTGCAGTGTCAGCTAGACAGAAGTAGACAAGAAAAGAAGCATACCCAAGCTGGGTTCTTGGGCCCTTGTCTGACCACATCGCTCCTTCATGGCACTTCCCTACCGGTGATCACGTGCTGGCCCAGGGTTTACGTGCAAGGTCAGGGTCTCGTCCACATGTGAGAATGAGCTGGGCCCTGGAGCAGCTGTATCCTTTATCCACTCCCAATTCCAAAATTCAGAGCCTGGGCTTTGGAGACTGACAGTGGCTCGGATCAGAATTCCTCCTCTGCCACTTACTCTGTGGCCTTGGGAAAGTTGCTTAACCTCTCTGATGCTCATTCGCCCCTGCAAGACGAGGATTATATGAATATCTACCTCAGAGGATTGAAGGCCGTAGTGCACGTCACACACTCAGCCAGGCCTGTCTCCACGCCCTGCCTCCACACACGGTTTTCTTTTCCACGTGAGAATATTCCACTCGGGACTTTCTCCTGTGACCTGGAGTCAGTGAACAAGTCTGCCCCTTCCTCACCCCTCCAGGCCTCTGTCTCCTCAGACAACATTAGCACAGATCGATATTGCTGCTGCAACTCAATCATGCTTTAATTCCTCTCACCAGGCGGAGGCCTCCTGGATCCAGGAACATAAGTTCAAAGGGTTGTGATTGTTTTGTTGTAACTTTTCAACAAACAGTCCTGCCCTCTGGCCTCAGTGGTCTGAAGGAGCAAGTGTGCTGGCCTCTGTATCTGGGACAGATGATGATGCAATCCCCTGGGGAAGGAAGGAACGTTCAGGCCACGGGGATGCCCTGCTCGCTGACGGAGGCAGGCTGCCGGGGGGCCGGGTGCAGCCCCGGGGCCGCAAGCTAGGAGGGCTCCACTCCCAGGCCTCCAAGGTCCTGGTCTTGCTCAAATCAGCCTCCTACTGGCCTTGCTCAGGCCAGTGCTGTGGAGACCCCAGCACAGCTCCCAAGGGGCCGCCAGCAAGGAAACAGCTATTTGAGTGGAATAGAGATGCCGGCTGTGACAGGGCATGGAGGAGGCTGGAGACCCATAAAGATCTCCCCTCTGCAGCCCATGGCACCATCCGTGCTATTTATCTGCTGTTTTCTCAGCTGGCGCAGGTTTTAGGATGCAGTCGTACAGACTGAGGAAGCTGCACCTGCCCTTCAAGCTGCTGCACAGCAAGAAGGACCGTTTTCTCCTGGGTCTCATTCCAACTCCACACAGGCAGAGACATTGATTTTTTTTCCTTTCCATTTTTTTTTCCTGCGGCAGCCAAATGAGGTCAGAAGTTAAATTAGTCCTTGGAGGTGAAAAGCAGCTGCATTCATATCCCTTCTGCTGACTTTTGCTGGAGAACACTGACAGTTTTCCTTTTCTGTGCTTTGCAGATTCAGTACAGGAGCGGCTGGGAATATCTTATCCGCCTGTGGAACCCCTGGGGCAAGAGCGAATGGAGAGGGCGCTGGAGTGACAGGTATGGCTTTTGGAAACCTCTCTCTCTCTCCTTCATGGAGACCCGGTGTTTGGAGAGCATTCTGGCCCGTGAGGGCAGCAGGTGCATCTCACTGCAGGTCTGTCCAGCTCACACCTGTGTGTGACTTTCAGTCGCACTCACACTCCCGTGATGCCATTCACCAAGCATCATTTAAACACCTGCTGTGTACTCTGGACTAAGTACACTGTGCTGGGTGGGTGCTGTGGGACGCATACAGATGACAAGAGACGATGTCTGTCCTCCAGAAGGAAACAGTCTTGAGCGATGAACCCATATACCTAGAATAAGTACAAAATTAAAAGAGGGGTAGGGTAGGGCAGGAGTCAAGTTCTGTTTGGCAGACAGAGATGGAGAGAAGGAGTCTCCTTCCATAAAAGGATCCCGTGGGATTCTGATCCAGATGATGTCATGTCATCAGGATGGAAAAGACTTCATTCTAGGGGGAGTTGGGGAGCTGAGGCAAAGATCTGGCTGAGTTTTTGACTCAGTTCACCTGCGTCGTCCAGCCTGCCCTATTGGTCCAGACTCCCACGAGCAGCCGGTGCCTTGCCGGTGGTAGGAGTGAACAAAGCTACGTGGGTCCCAGATGCCTCTGCTGGCCGTGTCCCAGGCAGTTGCTCGCTGACCCAGCGGACCTATGGGGCCCCCGCTGTGTGGTCTGTGGTTCCTGGAGAGCCGGGCTGGTGTTTCCCAGCTGCCAGGAGGACTGATCCCTGGTCCCCACCCCTTTGCTGACTAAGAACGAGATGGCAGTCCTGAGAGGGATGGCAGGCCAGCCACAGGGGACTGGCTCCTCTCAGCAGCCAGCAAGGCCCAGCCTGCCCGCAGGTCTCTGAGGGCCTGTGTTAGATCCACGGAAAGAGTCGAGACGCATTGGCCAGCCGTGGCAGCTTAGCACGAGGGAGAGCATGATCTGAAAGGAAATACATTGCGTTCAAGCAGGAGAGCAGGCCCGAGCCAGCGGTGAAAATCAATACAGGGAGTAGTGTGTTCTGGAGGCGAATGCAGAGTTCTCCTGTCCCTGCCCTGAGCCTGATGCCCCAGGCTGGGCAGTGCCCAACAGCCGGGGTGCCTGCACAGGTGGGGCTGGAGGGTAGGAGTATGAGAGAGAGGGAGAGGGAGAGACATGAATTCTTAGAATAAACCTGGATGTGACCTCCCTCAGATGCCCCCTGGAGAACAGGGCAGCTGAATCCCCTCCTCCCGCACAGAAGGGGAATGAAATTGCAAAACCACGAACCACTGGACAATAGTTTTACTCCCCGCCGAGCTCTCTGCTTTTATCTTGCCTCTGTCCTTTCTTCCTCCCTGGGGATATGCATGGCCCTTTCCAGCCCTCCTCCCCAATCATCACCCCAAGCTGCCCAGTATGGCCCGGGGGCGGGGGGAGATCCTATTAGCCAGAATCCCGGATTCGGGGTTGGCTGTTGCAGTAGGAGTGGAGGAAGGGCAGATGTCAGAGGCACAGTTCCCTTGAGTAGAAGAGGCGAGAAATTCACGTGAGCTGACGTTCTGCCCACATCCCCCGGGGCTAAAGATCAAATGACCAGTGAAGGCAGTAAGGTCAGGGAAGAGAAGCTTCCCATGGGCGGGCCTGTTCAGGGAAAGCTTCATGAATGGGGTTGAACTGGAGTTCAACCAAAAAAAAAAGTATGACTCACTTTGGAAGCCATCCCTAGGTAGGCGGGAAGTGTCGGCTGCTGCGCTGAGCCAGGAACATCTGTAGTGTGTTCAGGGCCAAGAAGCTGGCCTGAGGCACAGGAACCTGGGGGAGATGTGTCAGGGGCTGGAGCCAGAGAGCCTGGTGCCAGCTGAGAGGTTTGGATTTGTACCTACAGGCATGGGGGTTCACAGAGGCCTTTGAGCAGGGAGGAGAAGTGTGCAGAGCAGGGACGGGGGATGGACCCTGCCACACCTACTCTGGAGGATCACGTACCCCGGCTGAGGGCTGAGGTTCACCATTTCCCCACCAGCAACCAGGCTGGAAGGAAGCGATATGGCCGCATCATCACTGTCTCTGTGCCCTGGTCGATTTCTTCCCTACGTTTTAAAAAATTAATTAATTAATTTGTTTATTTATTTATTTTTGGCTGTGTTGGGTTTTCGTTGCTGCGCGCGGGCTTTCTCTAGTTGCAGTGAGGGGGGGCTCCTCTTCGTTGCAGTGCGCAGGCTTCTCATTGCGGTGGCTTCTCTTGTTGTGGAGCACGGGCTCTAGGCACGGGGGCTTCAGCAGTTGTGGCTCACAGGCTCTAGAGCACAGGCTCAGTAGTTGTGGCACACGGGCTTCATTGCTCCACGGCAAGTGGGATCTTCCCGGACCAGGGCTCGAACCCGTGTCCCCTGAACTGGCAGGCGGATTCTTAACCACTGCGCCACCAGGGAAGCCCCCTCCCTACGTTTTAAGGAGTGGAGACAGATGGGGAGGGCGGGTGGTCTAATCTCAACCTTAATGGAAATTTCAGTCACACACACTTAAAGACAAACTTGCATGAATCAATAGTGTATTGATTTACACTACATTTACTTTCCCTTACACACTGCAGAAAATGTAATTATCACTTAATTATAAAATGGCCATTTTACAATAACACATCTGACTGGCTCAGCCTGCAGCCAGAAGCCTGAGTGGTCCCTGCCTTGCTCTCCCGGCACAGAGGTGACCCAGGCCCTCTATGTAAGTCGGTCCCAGAGAAGGATCTCATTACACTTTTGTGCCTTGGAGTCCCGTCGCCTATGAACATGCCTCCACTTTCAGGAGTGGGCTGGGAAGTGACAGATGCTCCCTTCTGCCTGTGAGGTTTCCCTCTTTCACCGCAGACTCTAGGACTAGCTTCTGGAACACATTATCCCAATGAAGTAGAGAGCTTTAATTATTAATTAATTAAGCCAGCAAAAAATTATGGCATCCTACTGTGTGCCAAGGCATTGTGTTAAAGCCCTATGATGGATAATATAATGGTGAGCAAAGTCACTGATCTCATGGAGATCATTAGACTTGGAGTTTAATGGGGGACAGCAAGAAATAAACAAGCACTAGTAACACAGGGTGCTACGTGCTGAGATGGGAGTGGTACAGCGTGCCATGCGGGCTCAAAGGAAGGGCACCACGGGGGGACAAGGAAGGTTTCCCAGCAGAAGTGCCTTTTAGGAGGAAAGATGAGTAAAAGTTATTGGGTTATAGGACTGAAAGGAGGAAGTGTATCCCAGGCAGAGAGAGCATCATGGTGAAGGCCACGGCGGGTCTGGGTTGGGTGCTGCTACTGGCACCAGACAGACAGGTATTTCTAAGGAAATGAAGATGTTCATTATTGCTGCAGTGTACAGTTCAAGGGCGGGGGGACAGGGAGCTGCTCGGGTAAACCTGGAGAGGTAGGCAGAGGCCAAGTTCTGTTAAAAGAGTTTGAAGTTCATCCTGAGAGTAAAAGGGCAGCACTGATGTGTTTTAAGCAGGGAAGTGCCCTAACCAGACTTCTGTTTTATTTTTATTTTTTTTGTGGTATGCGGGCCTCCCTCTGCTGCGGCCTCTCCCGTTGCGGAGAACAGGCTCCGGACGCGCAGGCCCAGCGGCCGTGGCTCACGGGCCCAGCCGCTCCGCGGCACGTGGGATCCTCCCAGACCGGGGCGCGAACCCGGTTCCGCTGCATCGGCAGGCGGACGCGCAACCACTGCGCCACCAGGGAAGCCCCAGACTTCTGTTTTAGAAAGATTGTTTTGATTGGAGGTGTGGAGTATGAACAGGAAAGCGGGCCGGACTGAGTTCCGGGAGACCGGTGAGAAGTCCAAGAGGGAGATGAGGGTTCTTGAACTTGAAAACAGCACTAAGGATGGAAATAATTAGATGGCTTTGAGAGGGGTTTAGGAGGTAGAATCAATAAATCATTACTATTTGGTGATGGCTTGGACGTGGAGGGTATGAGAGAGAATAACCCTTGGTGTTCTCACTTGGGCAATACAGGGAGGCAGAGGATGAGTACATTTTGGGATACGTTGATTTCAAGGTCACGGTGGGGCTCTGGTGGAGACAAGGAATGGACCATAGCATGTACCCCTCTAAAGCTCAGGAAAGAGGATGGGGCTGGGGGACAGCTTGGAAGCCATCAGCATAGAATCACCAGGTAGAGCGACACTGTCCACTCGCACCCAGAAACTACTGGAGGCCTGTGCAAAGGGCCCCTCTCGGGCCACGTGTGGTTGAGATGAAACATCCTAGGAAGTCTCATCCTGTCCTATGGTCCGTCTCTCCATGTCCAGGTCTCTGGAGTGGCTGGAAACCCACGACTAACGGAAAAGCCAGCTGTATGAGAATAAGGATGTTGGCGAGTTTTGGTACTTACTCTTTTTTCAAAATTGGATTTTAAATCTTTAACTGTTGCCCAAACCCTCAATCCCCACTCTTTTCCCTAAACTTTTGTGAGAATAAAGATTCGCTTTTCAGAGACCTAGGTAGAAGGAGGCTATTTTCTCCACCAAGACACAAAAGCTTTGAAAAGGAAATTGTGTGTTCTCTCTTTGCATGAAAGGTATTTCCTCTCTGAAATGTTAGAACTCGCAGGAAGTGTTAATGGTAAAAGGGAATATTGGCACCAAACCTTTGAAACCAACAGTTTCCTGGAAACCAGGATGCATGGTTTTCATGCCTGTAACTTCTTTTGCCATCTTTTTTGGAGCCCTGGACTGCCACAGTCTTTCCTGGCATGAATCGCAAAAGAGGAACATAGGGGTTAATCTCCCAGCCCTGACTCTAGAGTTCTGGGTGAGACATCCGTGTCATCACCCAGCAGCTATGCAGGACTAGATGTTTTACAACACATCCCCAGCCCTATACTCACATCTTAAAGGATAAGATGGACATTTCTCTGAAGGGTTGTCTGGTTTATTCAATGACATACTTAAATAAAATTTAGCATGCGTGAAAAAGAGACTGGGTCTAAGTAATTAAGAATCAGAGGGACAAATATAAATTAGGAGGAAGAATATTTCCAGTATCGCAACTTTAATCACAGGTGTGATTTTAGGTGTTGAATCCATTGTATTCTGATAAGACCCCAAACAGTGCATTTGGCAAAGGGCCCTAGGGAAAGGTGATTTTCTTAGCAGTGTGTCGGACCCAGCACAGAAAGAGACTGGCAGTCGTCTTGCTGGCCGTGAGAGGGACCTGAAGAACTCATAATTTGACTCTGTCCTTGCCCTCCCAACCACTGGAGACATCAGAAGTGTATCTGACCACGAATGAACCAGAATGGGGCTCTGGCCTTTGGGTAGGACAGTGGTAAATCAATGGATACTATAGTTGACAGGCAAAGGTACAGTGAAGTTATGGGACAAACCCGTGGTCATTAAGTGATGTGTCTCTCTTTATAACAGGATGCCATGTCAAGATTTCCGAGATAACTTCTTCTGCCTATTTGTATGTAACCTAGTTCCAATCGGCCTGGACCATGGAAACACACTCCATGAAAGATGGTCCCAACTGATGTTTAAGAACCACTTAATTCCAGGAAATGCGGAAGGTAGTTATGACATTGGTAATTATTCTGCCAGATGGGAAGCTGCCAGCCTTTGCCCTATCCCAGCTTCAGCTCTCGGTGGCCCTCAATTCTAGACCATCAGCCTGAAGAAGAAGAGGACTTTGTCAGCCCAAAGGGACAGCTATACATCTCCAGGGGAAATGATTGCTGGTGGGGGTGGGCCGGAGCATCTCCAGTGTGAATCCCCTGCTTTCTTGCTTTCCCACTGTCCTTCTACTAAGCTCCACACACCTCCCAAGGTAGAAGGGGCCCACTGCTCTTCAATAATTATCCACGGGGCTTCCCTGGTGGCGCAGTGGTTGAGAGTCCGCCTGCCGATGCAGGGGACACGGGTTCGTGCCCCGG
>NW_021145970.1:17234-21821 GCF_002837175.3 Physeter macrocephalus | reverse complement strand
GGCCCGTGAGCCACGGCCGCTGAGCCTGCGCGTCCGGAGCCTGTGCTCCGCAACGGGAGAGGCCACAGCAGTGAGAGGCCCGCGTACCGAAAAAAAAAAAAAAAAAAAAAAAAAAAAAAATTATCCAGGACTTTGGGGGAGCTATGAAAAGAACACTGGACAAAAGTCAGGGCCTGGGTTAAACCATTGTTTTTGCCACATTTTGGCTTTGTGACTCTGGTCTCTCTGTCCTCAGTCTCCCCGACTGTACATAATGGAATTAGTCATCTCTATCTTCCCCTTGAAGCCACAAAGCACCATCCAGGCATCAGGGAGCATATTCCTGCCCGTGTTGGTTGATGTATCCTGCAGCACCATACTGAGATCCCAGAGGTGGGCACCTCAGAACCTGTCTTTGGGCTCCCGGGAGATGAATCTTATTGATGTGATTTTAAGAGAGTGAGTGACATACTCTCACTGCACCTCCGGCTCCCCGTCTGTGACACGGTTGAGTGAAATATCACCCTCTGAAGATGAACCTGAGTGTGTTCACACATCCTGGATAGGAAAAGCAAACAACATAGTTGTGCATGTGCGTGTGTGTGTGTGTGTGTGTGTGTGTGTACCTTGACACGTGCATTCCCTCTCCTTGGCACCAGCCTGTCGAGAATGGTATGATTGAATGACCCCACGCCTCCAGGCTCTTCACTCTGCTGGTCAGAGAACCTAGTCACCAGGAGACCATGGACAGATTCTAAGAAACCACCGAGTCACTCGGGCAGCAAGTTTACTGATTCATCTTCCTGAGCTGCACCTGTCTGACTGTGGGCCAGCACCCCCAGATATTAGTGCAGATCGATGAACTGACCAAAATTGTACATTGGTGCCATCTTTAGTAATTCCTTACAAGGGAGAGAGGGAAGGGAGGCAGCCGGCAAGCACCTGCTCTGTGCTGCTAAGTGCACTTGAGCGTGTCATCTTGTTTGATCCTCACAAAAAGCCGATGACCGAGATGGTCTCTATGTCTCCCTATTCCCCCTTCAGAGCTTCCCAATCATACCCCAACCTTCTGATATCTATTAATTCATTTCTAGCTTATCTCATCTTCATTTATTTTTCATACATTATCTCTCATGCGTTTGGTTGTGTTGTTTTGTTTTGTTTTTTTGGCTGTGTTGGGTCTTTTGTTGCAGCACGCAGGCCCTTTGTTGCAGTGTGCAGGCTTCTCTCTAGCTGTGGTGCACAGTCTCAGTAGTTGCAGCATGCGGGCTCTCTAGTTGTGGTGTGTGGGCTCGGTAGTTGTGGCATGCGGGCTCAGTAGTTGAGGCACGCGGACTTAGCAGTTACGGCTCACGGGCTTAGTTGCCCGGCGACATGTGGGATCTTAGTTCCCTGACCAGGGATTGAACTCGCCTCCCCTGCGTTGGAAGGCGGATTTTTAACCACTGGACCACCAGGGAAGTACCGATCTCTCATGCATTTGAATCTAATGGTTTTCATGTTAGTTGTCTCCCTCTGGCTTTGGTGAGGACTCCTCTTGGGTAGCAGAATTCTATGAATTGCCATCTCTCTGCCTCTCTTCCTCTGTCTCCATTGATGCTTGGGGGATTGACATTATTTCATGGCTCCATGGTTGTCACCAATGCATACTTGAGGCCTCTGGAATTCCACCTATTATTATAAAAATAGCCCTCAACTTTACAGTGTAAGAAACATTTTCACCAAGTAGGAACTATACTTTCCCTCCTTATTTTTAAGAGGAGGAGACTGAGGCTCACAAAATAAAGAAGCTTGTGTCACAACCAGTAACCGTGGGTAATGGGACCCAGGCCTTAGGTCTATTAGCCCAAATCCAGAGTTTCCATCACAACCCATTGAACTGGCTCTCTGAAGTGGTCACGGTCCCATCCTGGAATGCCAGAGATGAGCTGAAGTCCAATCACTGCCCTTTTTCATGCAGGACCCCAGAGGGACATGCAGGACATCTCCTCTGTGCCAGAAAGCATGGAAAACAACAATGTCATCGTGTCCTTCAATTTTGTCATGCCACAAAATTTAAAGGCAAAAGACAGGACGTTTCCTCTGAAGTCCGAGGTGTTCAAGGTAAGGCAGCATGCTTCCGGGCTTGCCCTTTGAGGACATTTCTGTACACCTTGGAGAAAGCAACCAGCTAGGCTGGGAGATTTCACCCAGCTGCAGACTCAGAAATAAAACCCAAAGGGTGATAGAGTTCAGCTGGTCCAACTCTGTAAATTTGCAGGAAAACCTGAGACAAAGGAGATTACAGTGGGACACACCTCCTGCCCTTGTCACTTGTCAGCATTTCCTGGTGCAGGCTCTAATGCTTGTTCCTTAAAAAGTAGTCTGGTCTAAGACCAGCTGTTGCAACAGTGCAGATTCCTGGGATCACCCTCAAACATTCTGAGTCCCAATCTCCATGGACAGAGCCTGAAAATCTGTATTGTAATGAGCTCCCCAGGGACTGCTTATACACAGAAATGTTTGAGAATCATTGGCTAAACTCTGGGAGGAGTTTAAGGAAAAAAACAATCCTGGGTATACAGCCGGGAGGTACGTTTTTCTCTTATGCTTACACCAAAATCGGTCAAAGCTCCATGGTTGGCTAACGAGCATCTGCTTGGCCACTCATCCAAGGCCAGGTCTTCCTCTCCACCTAGCCTCCCCTCCCCTCTGATGGCTCTTCAGCCAGCCCTTCAGCTCCTAAGGGGACATCCTGCTGCACACCCCCCAACACACACACTCACCTGCACACACACTAACTGTGAATAGGTGATCAGGGAATTCCTTTTTTTTTTTTTTTTAATACCATGCAAGAGAAAGGAGTTACAAAAGAAAATCTGATACCTGTGCTCCCTCTTCCTTTTCCAAAGAGTTTAATGCATCCCACAGATAAAGTGAAGGGTTCTCAAATCATACACCCCACAGCCCCTCTGCACGAACATGGATAACTAAGATCGTGCAACCATCAAATGCTGGGATCCCCTGTCCCCATATTAGAGGTGAAGAAACTGAGGCCCAGTGACGTGAAGTGACACAGTCAGGGTTAATGGCAGAGCTGGGGACTGGGTGCCAGATGTCCCTCGAGCCTTCAGTCAAACACACCCATCACTTGTGTGGCTGGAGCTCTGATTACAGCATCTCTAGGAAGGATCCCAGGAATGTTCACTGAGACTAAGGCAACATTCACAACTAGGGCCTTAGCCCCGTCATGGACAGGCAGGGCTCCTGGGTCCTGAAACAGTCCTGTGCGCTGGCTGTGGTTCACTCTAATATGAAGGCCTCACTGATAGAGAACTTCAGAGTTCCAAACATGTTCACATTCATTGTCTCAAAAACCCCAGTACCCCTGCTTTTATAGATGTGGAAGCCAAAAGTCAGAGAGCGTGAATGACCTGCCCAAGGTGCAGCTGGGTGGTGACAGGGGAGTGCCCGATACCAGAACTTGTGGTCCCAGGACCAGGGCTCTCAGCAGGACATAGGCACTTGCCTTTCTGGTGGTGCTCACAGCTCAAACAAAAATATGTTTCTGGCTCTAGAAGGAGGAGAACCCTTTGGGTTCTGCTCTCTCTCAGCACATTTCCACATCCTAGTTGCATGAAATCAATGGAAAAGAAATTGTTGGGGTTTAGCACCATACTTTCGAGGTTCCGCAAACCAGCTGAGACTATCAAAGAACGTCTCCTAAGGATGCAGTAGTGGACAGTTGTCATTTTCATCACCACTAGGCACATGAACACCCTTTCCATGTGGGGGGGAACCTTGGTGAAAGGCAGGGCCTGGTCTGCCACTGCAGCAGTCAAAGAGGCCAAATATTCCCTCTCCCCAGCCCTTGGATGCAAAGGGGTAGACTTGTGGCCCAGGCTTGTCCAATTAGGTGTTCTTGGTTACTCTAGGCCTTGAGTCTTGAGGAAGTAACTAAAGGAGCTAGGACCAGCTGAGGGATTCTTTGCAGCAAATCTTTGGGGCAGCAATGCAGGCAGATCCTGTGGTGGTGTCCAGCTGTGTAGCCACCTCTTCTCATTCCTGCCCACCTTCCGAGTTGTGTTCTCTAGATTTCCCATTGACTCTGATTTATCTTTCCCATAAATGACCTCCTGTTCACCCCACCCTGGATTAGTTTCCATTGTTTTCTGCCAAGGATCCCAACTGATTCAGGTACCTTCTAAGAGGATCCTCATCCTCAGAGTCCCCTAATCTCACCTCTGAGAAGAACAAAATGAAGGGAGTGGGGAAGGGCTAGGAAGGGACTGAGACATCTGGTCTACCAGCAGGGATTGAACAGTTCAATTCAAGTCCTGAACCAAACAGGACTCCTAAAAATATCTCAACCAGCTCTTCCCTTTCCTAATGAGAGACAGAAGTCCAGAGAGGGTATGAGGTCTGCCTCCCATGCACAAAAACTGGGGGTGCTGTTCATATTTTCATCTGATTCTAGTGCCCCAGAGCCGAGCAACACAGCAGCCTTGTGTTTACTGATTTGCCCAAAGTGTTTACAGTTCAGGAGCCCTGGCAATATTGTAATTATAGGGCTTCCCTGGTGGTGCAGTGGTTGAGAGTCGGCCTGCCGATGCAGGGGACACGGGTTCG
>NW_021145970.1:0-17136 GCF_002837175.3 Physeter macrocephalus | reverse complement strand
GATGCAGGGGACACGGGTTCGTGCCCCAGTCCGGGAAGATCCCACATGCCGCGGAGCGGCTGGGCCCGTGAGCCATGGCTGCTGAGCCTGCGCGTCCGGAGCCTGTGCTCCGCAACGGGAGAGGCCACAGCAGTGAGAGGCCCGCGTACCCCCCCGCCCCCCACACACACACACACACACAAATATATATATATATATATATAGTAATCATATCTGTTTTTTTTAAATGCTGCCAAGCCCATTTCTCTACTTTTCGGCCAGAGATACCTTATTTCTCAGCTGCCCATTTTGCTGAAGGGGCATGCAGACCTGTGACCTTCTTAGGATCCCTGGAGATCCCCTTGGATCTTGCAGGATCTTGATCGAGTTAAACACCAAAGAACAGTCCAGACCTTGACAACTCAAGAGACACGTGGGTTCCTTTCACAGTTCTGCTGAAAAACAGGCTATGTTGGTGCCAGCAACTAGGCTCTCAGAGACTCCGGGGCTCTACTGGTGTTCATGGGTACAGCGCTGCCCAGATGACAGCTACATACATTTCTTCAACCTTGGCACGGGCCTGTGACTCTCCAACTGCTATGGGAGCACTGCTCTGCCTTGCATCAAACCAAACACAGGTGGTGTACAAATAGGCAGGGAAAAAACAGGACAGAGAAAAAGAGCAAGGATGGATAAGCTCCATCCTCCCCCAGGCTGGAACTTTCCACCTCCCTCCCAGCTCATTCCTGATCTCCAGATAAGTCTGCCCAGGCAAATCAAATGGCCTATACACCTAAGCAGAGCCCAGGATCAGCAGTAGGATAGAACTGAAACCCATGCCAACTGTGGAAGATGGTGCATGGAGGGTATTAATTACAAAGGAAGCAACACAGCTTGCTCTGTTCTCACCTCTGCTACTGAGACTACAAAGCCTCAGTTTCCACACCTATAAAATAAGGAGCCTGGCATATGCTTAGGATTACTGTGACAACTCAACACATTACATGCAAATGCTTTGCAAACCATGAAGTGGCTTAAAAATGGGACTGCATCTTCAGTGCTTCCTTATGTAACATGGACAGACTGCAACATAGGTATTTCCGCATTCAGACACACACATACATCCCTACAAATACTGAGGTACAGTGATTGGGAGGAGGGGAATGCTAGAACAAATTCCCATCATGCTTTACCGTGGTCTGATGGAATAACAGTTTCCTTCTCCTTGGAACTCCAACTCTGGGGAATTTACATTTGATCCTGGTTCTGTCTTACCTCCAGTTCCCATCACTGTCTCTTTTCCTTCCAATTTTATCATCACTGCCGTGAAGAGTAACCAAGCTGAGATGAGAAAGGGAGAGTCTCCTTTTCTCAGACACCTTTCTCCCCCTTCAATTTCCTTTCCCCTTCACGCTCCCTACAGCAGTTGGGTTTCCTTTGTCACAGCTCTGCACAGAGAATGAGTGATGGGCCCTGTTCACTCCCAGGTGTTCCAGGGAACAGGCTGAAAGTGCAACAAAAAGGAACGCAGGGCCCTGAGCCAGGCTGCTCCGACCTGCTCGCCTTTGGGTTTTAGAGTGGGTTCCTGAACCTGCCTTTCTTCTCTTCCCTCAGATCAACTATCAGGTATGGCCACCGCCCCTGCTGCCGTCTGTCTGTATTGTTACTCCTCTTCCAACACCCTTGACCTCAACGTGTCTCTCGCTGTCCCGTGGCCGCCAATTCAGTCTTGCTATGTCCTGTAATAGGTACAAGCTTAGAACTTCCAAACAGGTCAACAATGCAGGGAATGTTTCAGCTGTCCTTGTCTAAAGCTGGATCCCTTAGGCTGTTCTCTGGTTTGATGTTCCAGAGGGAATTCAACCATGAAACCATCCTCAAACATTTGGCCCCTGATAGATAAGATTGACGCTGCCCGTTCCTTTTATTTATTTATTTATTTTTTATAAATTTATTTATTTGTTTATTTATTTTTGGCTGTGTTGGGTCTTCGTTTCTGTGCGAGGGCTTTCTCCAGTTGCGGCGAGCGGGGGCCACTCTTCATCGCGGTACGCGGGCCTCTCACTGTCGCGGCCTCTCCCGTTGCAGAGCACAGGCTCCAGACGCGCAGGCTCAGTAGTTGTGGCTTACGGGCCCAGTTGCCCCGCGGCATGTGGGATCTTCCCAGACCAGGGCTCGAACCCGTGTCCCCTGCGTTGGCAGGCGGATTCCCAACCACTGCGCCACCAGGGAAGCCCTGCCCGTTCCTTTTAAGATGAGAGACAGGGATCGTGGGTCCCTGGTGGGCCGGGGGGTGGATCTTTAGCCTCCTGTATTCTTTGTCAGCCCCCAAACCCACCACAACCAGGATGAATGCAATGCAAACGCAAGTTCAAGGCACATCCTCCAACTCTTCTTATAGCCTCATCACCGCCACCACCCACCCTCCCCACCCTCCTGACCACCCGCTACCACCTGCCCCTCCCCACCCCCGGCCAGTAAATATTCTGGCTTGGCATGGGTGAAAGGTGACCAAAATATGGGTAAGGATGGAGAAGGAAGGATGGAGTTTGGGAAACCTAACTTCACAGCCACTCAAACCCCTTTAGACGTGAACTCCGTGAGGCGGCTGTTGCCCGAGGGGAGGTGCGTGTGCCAGGACGAGCATGGAAGGGAAGCGGGGGGAGCAGGATGTAGCCACAGCCAACGGGTGCTGACTGCAGCCTGCTGGCAGGTCCAGGGAAGCTCCTCCGGCCCTTCCAGATGCCTCTCAACAGGGAGACAGAGGCTGGGACAGGTGGTCCTTGAGCAGGGGATACACAGAAGCCCAGGCAGAAAGCAGACAGCAAGGAGGTCTGCCTGTCACAGCGGCGGCCCAGCCACAGAGCTGGGTTTAGGATCCAACTCTGGTTCTCAGCACACCAGTCATGGGATGAGAACTCCTGGAAGGGCTTCAAGGGAAGCAGTCAGGTGCAAGGAACGAGTCAGGGTTCTAGTTCCCAGACCTGGAGAACGAGGTGAGGACTTGATCGAATAAAAGGCATGAGCCGCATCCCTAGAAACAGAGGGTCAGGTCTTGTGATTGTAGGAGGCTCAAAGCCCACACACGCCTGCACACGGTGCCTCCCCATGTGCACACGTGTGCATGTACACACACCCAACAGTGCTGACTCTGGAGAAGAACTGATCTCATCATTTCTTTTGCCAGAAAGGCCCGAGCAAGTCAGGCTCCAAAGGCACTGGGGCTGCTGATAATGCCACAGCAGCATCAGTTTGGAGACTCTGCCCAGCGCCCTAATGCACACCAGCAACAGTAGCCTCAGCTTGCAGCCCAGCCTGGTCCCCACCCCTTGAAAAGACCCTCTCCCCGTCTCCTTGTTTCCCCCCAAGGCAGAGCTCACAAGCAATCATTTCATGCTGCGTGACCATTCTAAATGGAATCATCTCAGTTGTGTTGGGGAAATTTTATTTAGTAAGGGGTTTTTATTTTTTTTAATTTATTTTTTATTTTTTTATTTTTATTTTTTTTATTTTTTTTTTGCGGTACGCGGGCCTCACACTGCTGTGGCCTCTCCCGTTGCGGAGCACAGGCTCCGGACGCGCAGGCTCAGCGGCCATGGCTCACGGGCCCAGCCGCTCCGCGGCACGTGGGATCCTCCCAGACCGGGGCGCGAACCCGGTTCCCCTGCATCGGCAGGCGGACGCGCAACCACTGCGCCACCAGGGAAGCCCCAAGTAAGGGGTTTTTATCAGGTAATATGTATGTGACGTCCAGTAATAGGAACTGCATGATATTTATTGTTTTATCTCCAAGAAAATATTGAAATAAAAGGAAAATGATCCGGGCCTATTATTCTCCAGTGAGAAGGCATTTCAGGGCTTTACTGGAAGGAAGAAATGGAGGGCATGAAAGGACTCCAGCCCCGCAGTGCTGCAGGGGTCCAAGGAGTGCTTTGCAAAAGGGTCCAGAGAGAAAGGACTCCAAATTCCAATACTGAATTATGTTTTGAATTACTGAATTAATTCAGTATTGGAACAATCTCACTAGTTTTCATGATTCGTCTTTGTATATAAGCAGAGAGATAAACCCAGAGGCCCAGGATGCTGTAAGATTTAATGAGGTAAAACCATGTATCATATTTCCCCTCATTCATTGTAGTGTTAACATCTATATTAAATAACAGTCTGAACTCTCTTGCATTTCGAGACTTCGGGTAAGCAGCGTCTCCCTTTTCAGGGCCTGTAGTGCTGTTTTGGTGGATGGAGAGGGGTCTGGGAGGTAGGGGTCTCTCCTGGTAGCTGGGGCCCATGCACAGAGGGGGTTTCTCACCATCATCACGTCTCTTCCAGTTCCAGCACTTCCGAGAGAGATTGCCGTCCACCTTTTTTTTCCAAATTCACAATTGCTGAGAAGGGCATCGTTTCTGAAACCACATGCAACCTTACAGAGTGCTTTAGCCTGAGCCCTGGGACCTGTGTGGTGGTCGTCTCCGCAGGCAGAGGAGCAGTTGAGTTTTTGCTCCGAATCTTCCTAAAGATGCCAGACAGTGACAGGTACAGAACTTCTGGGATTCTAAACGTTTTATTCTACTTAATTTTATAAAAACACATTGCATCATCCTGTGCAGCAACGCCCTCTGTTAGCAGGGGACACAGCCCGGCCCCCGCTCTCAAGCTCAACACAAAGTGGAGGCGAGAGAGTCTGTGAACCAATAAGTAGACCACAAACAGGATGGGCCCATTGCTTGACGGAAGTGCAGGGTCGTGTGGGAGGACACAGTGGAGGACAGAGTGGGACAGAGGGAGGCTTCCTGGGGGACATGGAATGTAAGCTAGGCCTTGATGGAAAACCTAACAGTGTTTCCCAGGGGAAGGCAGTGCAGGTGGAAGAAGAAGGCAGGAGCAGAAGCAGGGCAGTGGGTGAACATGGGGCTCGTTGAGGACTGAGCCATGTTGCCCACACACACAGGAAGGTGGTATGTGGCATGCACGGCAGTTGTCTGAAACGTGGACAGAATGTGGGGTACATCGGGGAGACAGTGAGAGATGGGCCTGGGTGATACAGTCTGATGGTGGAGGGTCTTCACTGCCAAGTCGGCAGTCAAGACCGGGATCAACAAGCACCCACCCTGCTGGGCACCTCATGCCATCTTGGCCCCGAGGCAGACATCACTACAATCATGGCAGTCTTTACTGTTGAGCATGGACGAGGCCTTCTCAGTCCAGCATGCCAGATGGTCACTGTGCCACCATTCAGAGTTGGAACATAAGACAAATCTTATTTGCCATCCTGGAAATGGGGGGGTTACGATACACATATATCTGGTTGTGAAAGGAACAGGTTACAAAATGATTTGAAGACCAGGGGAGGGCCACCCGAAAGACTGGACACGAGGTCACAATGCTCATCTGTCTGCTGACTGCCATGGCTGCCCGCTTCACAGCTTGCTGTGCTGAGGGCTCTCCACGTGTGTCCTTGGCATAGATGCCCAGTGCCTGCAGGGGCGCCTGCCACACGTAAGCGTGAGCCTCCTTTGGATAGTGAGCTGGTCATCCTTGTCACACCGTCCCCCTGATTTTCTAGGAACCTGGACAATAATCTCAACCTCAGACCACTGCAGGTAAGCGTGGGGCAAGGCTTGGTTGGCAGACTTCACTGGGTCACGTCACCTCCCCAAGAGCTTCTGTCTCCGTCCTTCTTGCCTCACCACTGACCAGTGAAAGCACAGATACCACAATGGGCTGGTGATGGCTCAAAGGGGCAGGGATGAGGTGAGAAGACCAGGCCTTGAAGGCCAGGCTGGACCCAACCATCTTCCTTCCACAAATTTCCATTTTCCCATTCCTCAAAAAGGTTTGATCCAATTGCTGGATGAAGCCTCTGTCTCAGATCCAGGTGGAAGGTTTTGGGGCCCGCACCGTATCAGACAGGCAGCCTCCTTCCCCAGAATTTTGATGTTGGCTATTCTTCCTCAGATCCAGGCAAGTCGTCCAGAAATGGCTCCCAGCGAAGCATTTTCTACAAATACGTTCAGCAGGTACAGTACTTAGCATGACGGCGAGGGGCCCTACATAGGACAGGTGATGGAGGGGCCAGAGGGAAGGAAACCTCTCCCAGGTCCTTATCAGGATAGAGAGAGGAAGATGACTTGACGGGTGGTCGTGTCAGCCTCTCTCCCTGGATGTCCAGAACTGATCTGGAGAGACGGGGCGCCCCCGCCGGGTGACATCTGGGGTGAAGTGTAGTTTGGAAAGGAAGGGCCTGCTTATAGGGGAGTGAGCTTTTTACATCTTTAAACAAGCAATTGGCAATACCCCTTGAAATCTTTCCTTCTCCCGTTCTGCCACCTCCCACCAACGTTGGCATCCTCTTCTCAGGAGCTGGCCAGCTCCAGAAAGCGCCAACAGCCTTCTTCCTGCCAAGCCACCTACGTGCACAGGGGATTTTCTTAATGGTTTAATAAGCCGTTATAAAGAACTCCTTGACTTGTCAGGAAAAAAAACAGCTGCCAAGGGCTCTGCACGATGGGCCTTTTACCATTAGTCGTGATGTCCGTGTGGGGAGCAGAGAGCCGCATAGATGATCGTGTGTACCGTGCCGGCCTCGGGCAGGCAGGGGCCAAGGACAGGAAGATGCTAGGCATTCAGAAGGTTAACAGGGCATTGGTAACCAGGAGGCAGCCAAAGGGAGGTTATTCAGGTAGCCTGGACCCAGAGATAAAAATAAGGAGAGCTGAAGAATGGGGCTGGCATGAGAGTGCATGTTATAGGGAACAGCTCAGTATGAACCTCCTTGAAATCAACACTAGCCCAGGATTCGGGCCCACATCTGGGCTGACTCAGAAAGCACTTCACTTGATGCAAAACAGGATCTCCTATGGCGAATGTCCCCAGTCTGTGAGCTTCTGAAGGCAGGGATGACATCGTATGCATTCCTTGTCCCCAACAGCTATCACTGTCCTTGCCACAGAGAAGGTGCTCAATCAGTTTGCACTGAATTAAGACAGATTCACTTCCCCAGAGCAGATGCTCTAGCTAAGGTTACTTCCCCTAGGTGATCAGCAGGACCAGATTAGGATACCTGAGACCAAGCTTCCTTCAGGGGCAGGTGGCAAAATCTTCGAAGTGGTCCGTGAACCTGTACCTCTGAAATAAAAAATATAATTTGTCATATGGTAAATGGTACAGATTCCCTAATCGGGACTTTTCCAAACAACCACCAAATGTCTTCTCATAGAGGGTAACTGGCAGCCCATATGAGGCCTTTGTAGGAATTAGAATAGAAGAGAGATGTAGCTTTGTGCCAAGGTGCATGGCTCGAGAGTAGAACCCAGACTGGACTCCAACTTCTTTTCACCCCTTGGTGGGACACCCTTGAGCAGGGCCAACCTGGCACCATTCTGCACAGCCTGCAAACTATCCTCAGAGGTTGTGTCCTCAAAAGAAAGTTGAGAGCAAAATATTCGTCCATGTACTCACTCTGTCCTGTCTCCCAATCTCTTGTACCCCTTTATCAGCCATAGTAGTGGTGGTGGTACCATAATCCAGGGTCCGCCTGTGGGAAAAGGAAGGACACACTCGGCCTTTGGGACAGGCCACATCCATCATCTGTCATTTATTCAATCAGCAAACATGTACAAATACCCTAGGATGTTCCAAGACTCTGCTCAGCTTGAAGAAAGCAAAGCATCAGTCCTTAGGCATCTTCCATTGAGGTGGTAGAGGCCAACGTGCGATTCTTTGGGCGTTTTCTTCAGGCAACCTTTATCTCCATTCCTAGCCCCATCTCTTCCAACATTCTGGTGTTTACTGGGTGCAGGGACCAGGTCAGGGGCTGTCCCAGGGTGGGGGATGTGATCCGTGCCCCACAGCTGCTTACATTCTCATGTGACTCCATGTAAGTTGGTATTCCTCACCATGGCAACCGCTCTTTAGAGTGAGGTGCCATGATTCTTTCAAGGAAAAAACTCAGTTGATGGCGGGCACGTAACACCAACTTCCTTGACGTAACGAGCTAGTGAGACCTTGGAGGGATGACCTAAGGGCCAGTTTCAGATGCTGGCAGGATGTGTTGCACTGGTGACGTCACTGGGGGTAATTTTCCCAGCTAAAGGACTCCACTAAGGACAAACTGTAGGGCTGCTTTTGCTTTCTGTTCTGGGTGGCGAGGCCACCCTGGGGGCTGCTTACCTGTCGTCTGTGGGGTGCTGGTTCTCAGGAGACCCCAGGGAGGCACCTCCTTCCTCCTGACCTAGTGCCACTCTACAAAGCCATCTGCTGGGAGCCCTCACTCCAACGCCTTCTTCCGTGGAAAAGCTTCCCCACGGTGGTGATGTCCCATCATGCCCTCGGCTTTTTACCAGGCTGGGTGAAAGAAACAGCTGCGTGGAGAACAGCTCTGCTTCTCTGTCAAATCGTCACAGAATCTGCTGCCCATAAAACTGCTCAGCGTCCCCAACAGAAAAGTGAAGAAGGCAGTTAACACCTTCAGAAGTTCAGGCCAGGAAAAGTTTCTCTCCCCTCAACCTCAGCTCCTTCCCGTTTTTTATCCGAGGAAAACCGTGATGTCTCCCTTTCTGCTTCCCTGGCTGGGAAAACTGATGCTAAGTTATGTGCTCAGTTAGAGCAACTTGTCTTAGCCTGGATTCCTGGTGTTTTTATCTCCCCTCACCACACACACACACACACACACACACACACACACACACACACACTCACACTCTCAGTAGTCATGTTTTCTCTCACTTCCTTTCTGGAGGCAGATGGGGGAACACACCTGTAGGGCTGAATTGATTCATTCAACAATACTTCTCCTGAGGGGCTCCCAAGTGGCAGGTATGGTGGGGAGGAAGCAAACACAGCTTTCAGCCCCGTAATGAATAAAGAAATGCAAGGTGACCCACACCAGGTATCAAATGTCAGGAGTAATCAGCACTACAGATGTTCAGGAAGGGAGTTATCACCAGGGCCTGGGGCAATCAGGAAATGCTTCATGGGAATCCCCTGGCGGTCCAGTGGTTAGGACTCCAAGCTTTCAGTGCCGAGGGCTCGGGTTCAATCCCTGGTCAGGGAACAAAGATCCCGCAAGTCATGCCGCACAGCCAAAAAAAAAAAGGAAGGAAGGAAGGAAGGAGAGAGGGAGGGAGGGGGGAGGGAGGGAGGGAGGGGGGAGGGTCCAGTGGTTAGGACTCCAAGCTTTCAGTGCCGAGGGCTCGGGTTCAATCCCTGGTCAGGGAACAAAGATCCCGCAAGTCATGCCGCACAGCCAAAAAAAAAAAGGAAGGAAGGAAGGAAGGAGAGAGGGAGGGAGGGGGGAGGGAGGGAGGGAGGGGGGAGGGAGGGAGGGAAGGAAGGGAGGGAGGGAGGGAAGGCTTCATGACAAAGGTGAGATGGGAACTAAGTGCTCAGAAATCTCAGTGCTTTTACAGTCAGGCAGCTGTGCCCCTCTGCTCCTGGGCACCGATGTGTTTCCTGCATCCCTTCCTCGTTTGGATCAGGGGCTGGACATTGATGCTACCCAGGTTCAGAGCCTTCTCAACCAGGAATTCCTAAAAGGTAAGGAAGGACCTGCTGGCCCCAACCCCACCCCCATGGCCATGCCAGTCCTATGCCACCCTCTCTGACGTTTCAGTCCTTCCTGTTCTCCCCCTCAGGACCTCCAGGGGACACATTGTCTTTGGATGAGTGCCGGAGCATTGTGGCCCTGACGATGTATCCTTTGCAGTCATCCCTCCTCCCCCAGCTCTAAGAGCCTGTCTGCTCCTTGGGCTTCCCCAGGGGTCTATTTAGGACCCTGGGGAACACTTTTCTCACCCTCATTATTTTCTTTCTTGGTTCTGAGGGCTCACCAAAGAGCCTGGGCTCCTGGGGATTCTGCACCAACTCGCTCTCCAGAACCGCCACAGCAACAGTAACAAAACTGACCACCTGTCAGGCATCTACTGCATGCCAAGAACTGTACTGATATATATTGTTTTCCTCGTAATTCTTGCAGTAACCCCTGTGATATAAGAAGTATTGTCCCGTGATCCAGTGGAAGGAACAAGGGTTCAGCCCAGATCACACAGCTAGTCAGAATTTGTGTCTGGATTTGAAGTTGGAGTTTTCAGCCTCCAAGGTCTATGTTCTAACATTATGCCTCCCTGTAGCACCCGTGGGAACTATTTTCCTTCCACCCCTCTCCTTACCACTGGAGGAGTCCTCACTATTTAAATTCCTTGCTCAACAAGCCCCCAGTTCAATAAGGATAACAACCACCAACGCTTGCAGAAAACGCTTCGGTCTGCATGGCAGTTACACCCCCTTATTACTATTGTGCTGCACTCGCAGATGAGACTGGGCTGGGACGGTGCAGTGACCTGCCCACGTTCCGTGGCCACAAGTGGCAGGGCTGGGACCCAACCCCGGGCCTCCTGCCTCGCGTCCTGACTTCCACTCTCCCCTGAGCCGTTTCTCCCCTGCCCTCCCCATCTCCCCTCTGGCTCCTCGGGGGCGTATCCCCCGGCTGCTGTCTTGCAGCTCTTCCCTCGGGTGTGCACGGTCTCCCTGGGGTGACACGGATCCCCCCGGCTCTTTCACTCTTAACAAGGCTCGACTGGGGATGTGAAGCCAGCCATTGTCAAACAGGAGGCCTTCCTGATGAAATCATCAGTCAGGCCCTGTCTCTGCTGGCTGTGGCTTGGAATCCCCCAGAGACACTGCTCATGCCTGCGGAGGAGTCCAGTGGCCCTCGGCAGCCCCACACCCTGGGGCAGGCAACCCTAGGGGAGGTCATGTCTGCAGGACCCCTGCACAGCAGACGGGTCTTTTCTACCCTTCTTCTTGCTCACCCACCAGCTCCCCTCCAGTTCCTCAGAGATCCATTCTCTTCATTAGTTTTCATTAAACCCATCGTATGGAGTGACCAGGGCTGACTTGAATACACAGAACGCGGTCCATCCACTGGCGCACACTTAGCGGGTGCATTCACCTCTCGTGCTGCTTCCGGAGTTGCAAGGTGCTCTCCTCCCTCCAGCGGCTCCCCACTCCCACCCCTGCCAGGGTCCCCACCCCCAACGGGTGAAGGCTGTGTTTGGGGCTTGCTCTCTTCCCCCGGGCGCAAGTGATGTTGGCTCTCCTTTCTCAGGGCTGCCCTCTCCTTCCAGTTGATTGTTTTCCCTGTGAAATAAATCTAAGCCAGGTCCCTTTCAGATACAGCGAGAGCCAGCTGGTGTGGGGCCACATCCAGGTGACCCTGGACTGTGTTACTAGTGGGTGGGTGGAGCTGCTCCGCTCACTGCACGAAGGACTGCTTGACTCTTAACTCCCCACCAGCTGAAGGTGAACGGGCGGCTTGACCAAGAGGAGTTTTCAAGGCTGTGGAGCCGTCTTGTCCACTGCCAGGTACCTGTGTGTTCCCTTTTGACTAGCACTCTTATTCTGTCTGGTTTAGCATATGTTTACTGGGTAGCCTGATCCTACACCAGGGTTGAGGGCTATGAAAGAAGAGGAACCTCACCCCCACCCTCAAGGAGGGCCCCTGTTTTGCTCGGGGAGCTGTACATGCACCACTAGAAGGTACGAGGCAATGCCCGGTCAGGTGGCAGGCTGAGGGCCGCTCCAGGAGGCTGGGGGAGAAACGGGTCACAGTGACTGTAGCTAAAACTGCCCGCTAGCACTGCCCTCCTCATTTCTCCCCGGGCCCACTGCAGCAGCCCCTAGGCCTCTAGTTCACCTCATCCCCTTCCCGTCCAGCTGCCAGAACGTACATCAGAATCACAGCTGTGCTCTGTGGCCTCACTGTTGTTCTCAGGACAAAGTCGAAACTCATCAGCTAGACATAAGATCCTCTGAGTTGGGACCCACTTTGGGGTCCAGGAGAAGCCCTTTCCCTCATCCCGCTCACTCCATCGGACCCCAGCTATGAGCCTCCTTGTTCTCCCCTCCCTGACTCAGAGCCTGCCTGATGCCCACCCAGCCTGCGGGTCCAGCCCCAAAACTCCTCCCCTGAGGGGCCTCCCCTGGGGGCCTTGCCCGCCCCGCTAAGACCCAGTTAATCCTCCTTCAGCTCCTAACACTTGAACCCACAACAATAAAATAAAAACACTTTCGATTTACATATTATTTATCTATATCACCTAATCCCTCACTGGGGTCCTTTGGTTTCTCACCAGGCACTGCAATGGCTGACAGTCCTCCCATGAGATTGCAGGGTCCTCCAGGGCAGGGATCCCTCATATTTATCCTTTTCCCCAGGGCCTTCCACAGTGTCCAGCACACAGAAGGCACTCAAGAGTGCTGAACAAATGACCGAACGAATGCGTGACTGAATGAACGAGTCCGTACCTAGTTGAGAACACGATAAGTCTCTGACCTCACAAAAGACAACTAAGGCCAGAAAAAAGTTGTCAAGCCGCCATTTCACAGTAATCGGCTCCCACGACCTGCCTCAGCTGCACAGCTGCTTGCGGGTATTTTGCTTTAAAACAGCTCCTGGGCAGCAGCTGAGCCTAGGCCAACATTTGGAGTCCCGGGTTCAGTCCTGCAGTGCTTGCCCGCTTCATTCAAGGCAAGTTACTCACCCACCTGTGTCCTCACCTGGGAAGCAGGAGGAGCCTGAGGGTTAGAGTGAGAATCAGGGAGAGGGAGAAAAGTCTCGGGCAAACGGAGAGCCGCCCTGTACAAGATCGGGGTGTTCAAGGGACTCCACACCACGGCCGCGCTTGGTCCCAGGAGCAGTTCTCACGGGCCTTTAGTGCTGCCTACACAGCACTCACTATCGTGCAAGGCACGCTCCTAAACACTTTATAAAGATGTGCTCATTTACTCCTTGCAACGAACCTATGAGGTAGGTACTGTAGCTGGCCCCGTGCTACAGAGGGGGAAACAGAGGCCTAGAAAGGTTAGGTCACTTGACCCAGGTTACACAGCTGGTAAATAGTCAAGCTGGGGTTTATACTCAGCGATTTGGTTGTAACGTCTGTGCTATTAACCCCACCCTAGGCAAACTGTAGAGAGCTCTCTACCTCCCTGGAAAGCAGGAAGCCTCCCGGGGTAGCAGGAGCCCAGTCTAGGGGGTGAGGAAGAGGAAGGAGAGCAGGTTGGGGGAGCGGGGGGAAGGTGCGGGCCTGGGAGAGGGACCCGCCGCCCCACAGTTGACGGCCAGGCAGTCAGCTTTATCAAGGAGAGCCCATTCCCCACCCGCTGGCCTCAGCTATGCACCCTGCTGGCCTCTGAGCTGGGCCCACTCGTGTTTTAGTGAAGCAGCCTCCAGGGCTGGGAACGAGATTTATCGGGACCTCCCTCTACTCAGGTACCCAGGACATCTTCTTCCAGGTGGACACTGGGGCTCACCTGGGCTTCTTGCTTTTTCTCCCACATCAGAGTGTTTTCCAAAACTCCCGGAAGAACTCTGGAGTTTTCCTGAGCTCGGATCTGTGGAAGGCCATAAAGGACACAGGTAAAGCAGGCAACCCTTTGAGCCATGATGACTGTGTGTGTGTGTGTGTGTGTGTGTGTGTTGCCCTCGCCCCCAGCATGCTGTAGGCAAGGCTGGTAGAGAGGTGCCGGGTGTTTGTGCCCTACCCTGGTTTACACTGGGTCTGTGAGCCTCCTGGCTCCAGATGCAGACTCCACCCTCCCCCGCCTGAGTTCTCGCCTGCCAGTCAATTCTCCTGATTGCCTTCTCTCGCCAGCACAGCTCTAATTGTGTAAAAATGACCCCGCATGGTTGGTACCCTACCAGAAATCTAGCTTGCCTTGAAGATGCTTCCATCTCAGCATCCGGGCCTTCAGGGTTAAATACCCACAGGTGGGCTGATGCGCTCTCTTTACAGAGGGTCTGGGGCTAAGTGAAATCAAATGGCCTCTGTCTGCTTCAAGGAGGCAAGAGCTTTCAGATCTGGGAGGATGATAATAACGCCGCGGGGCGCAGATGCTTCATATTTCAGCAAGAACTTGCATTCACGTCACCTCATTTGATTGTCTCAACAGCTCTGGAACTTGGGAAGGACAGGAATCATCCTCACTGTACCCATGGGGGAAATGGCTCACGAAAAGGTTAAGTCAGGAAATGGCCACCTTCCCGAATAAAATGTAAAATCAGGCTCCCGCAGGTCGCCTGCTGGAAGGGCAGCCTCCGTGGGTCTCCCTCCCAGGGGCTCTCAGCCTGTTGAGTGGGTTGAAACCTGAGCTGCTGCCCCCGCACCCCGGCTTCAACCTCTATCCTCGCCTTACGTGTTCACAGCCGAGGGCTGTGGTTCTCACACTTGAGCCTGCGTCAGGACCCCCGGGGGCTTGTGAAAGTGCAGATTGGTGAGCCTCACCACCTGCCCAAAGTTTCTGCTTCAGGAGGACTGGAGTGGGGCTCAAGAATTTGCACTTCTGACAAGTTCCCTAGTGAGGCCAAAGCTCCTGGTCTGGGGAATCACGCTCTGAGAACCACTGAATGGCCAGTGAAAGATGAAACCTTTGAAGGAGAACCTCACTAATGACTCCAGAATAATAAAAGGGAGAAAGAGAATAGTTGGAATTTGGCTGAAAAGCTGGCAGGGGCCAGTCCAGTAACTGAAAGGGGCGACAGAGCTGATGTGATTTGAGGGGACAATTTGAGAACATGCAAGCTACCTCTGTAGCCTCTACCTCTATAGCATGCCTCTGCATGCCCTATCTAAAGGCATTCAAATTCACATTTTATTAGCTCTGCAGGAGAAACCGAACATGTCTCTGGCTGTATGGGGCCCACAGGCCACCAGGCTTGTCCCCTTGATGGATGGTTTGGTTTACAGTGTTCTGCTGGCTCACCGGGGTGCACAGGCCCCCCTGATTTTCAGTCTGCCGTTGTTGGTTCTGTGGTCAGTGCCCCGCTGGAGCTCACAACTTGACACGAATGATCACAGGACTCAAAAGAGGGTGAGGCAACTCTCTCCCGTCCACCTGAGGCCACCACCTGAGCTCTCCGCTCTGAGGACAGGACCCCAACTCCCGGCCTCCTCCCCGCTCACTGGCTCCCCCTGTGTCCCAGACTTCCTTGCAGGGATCTCCGTCACCAATGAGCGGCTGGATCTGATGAGACTCCGCTATAGCGACAGCACAGGCAGGGTCAGCTTCCCCAGCCTGGCCTGTGTCCTGATGCGGCTTGAAGCCATGACAAGTGTCACCCCGGGGCCATCCTGGAGACCTTCACAGTGACCAAAGAACACAGGAGGGGACCAGGAATGTGCTCCGGCCCCAGGCCTGGGCTCGTCCCAAGGGACAGAGCCAACGTTAGCCTGTGTGACGGTGTAGTTGCCTGGAGTCCCCAGCCTCCCTTCTGCACCCTTTTCTCCCCAGGACATTCCCCCACCCCAGATCGCTCATTTCCTCATCACCCTACCAGCACCTCTCTCAGGAACCGGGTTAAATCACTCTGGCCCCTCTCCAGATTGTGTTGACTGTTTAAACCTACTCTTTAGTCATGCAACGAATGGTTTGATCCCTGCTGAAGGACTGCACACACAGCGAGTAGGTGGGAGCAGGAGGTCCGCCCCCGAGGCCTCCGAAATCCAGCTATGTAGGCCAGAGGTTTTGACACTTTTTAGCAGCACACCCCTTTGTCTTAAATGACATTTCACGTGAAACCCCAAGCCAAAATATAGCTCCAAATGGAGCTGTTGTGGTTGAGGTCGAAGTGGGATCTGGCCTCCGCTCACACCCTTGCACCGCCCCTGCCATGTGGCACTAACCCCACAGCTCTGAGGCCGGCAGTTAACAGGGTGGGGAGAGCAGAACGCTGAGAGGGTAAAGGACAAGCCAGAGGCGCAGTCTTGCTCCAGAGAATTCGCAGCTGGACAAGGGAGGTGCCCCGAGATACCTGCTAAAACAAGCCCCCGCATCCCCACAGCCAAGTGTGGAGAGTACAAAGTGTAAGGAAGCTGCAGGGGGCAGGGCCGTGTGGGGCAGAGCAGTCAGGGGGCTGTTTTGAGGGCTGAGCCTGAGCTGTCCCACGGGTGTAGAGTTTGGCTGGAAAGAGAAATGGAGGGGAGGCCGAGCACACTCCAGGGCTTCGCACAGAATCACCACGTTGGCTTTCATCGCACGTGGGCCCAGGCCTGTCCTGATTCTTCTCCTCCTCTTTACCCTAGAAGCGTTCCAGAACCTCTCCAAGGACGGAAAAGGACTCTACCTGACAGAAATGGAGGTGAGGTACCTTCCCCTCACAGAGACAGGGCACATCCCCAGGCTACCTCTCCTCACCTGATTCCAGGGGGCATTTCTCTCCCTGAGGTTATTGAACAGTCTGTCAAAGGCCAGCCAAGCTGCCGGCCCCCCGCCTCCAATTTCTGCCTTTATATATTGCCGGCTGCCAAGGCTGCTTTAGGATCCTGGCAGACAGATTTTATTTTTACCACTAGCTTAATAAAGCAGAGGATTGTGTGGGAGTCATAAATCCAAGAGGGAACTAAGGAACACCTGCGGAGTTCACTGTTTTTTTACATTTATGTATTTTATTTGTTTATTTTTGGCTGCGTTGGGTCTTCGTTGTGGTGCGTCGGCTTCTCATTGCGGTGGCTTCTCTAGCTGCAGAGCACGGGCTCTAGGCGTGCAGGCTCAGTAGTTGTGGCTTGCGGGTTCTAGAGTGCAAGCTCAGTAGTTGTGGCGCAGGGGCTTAGTTGCTCCGCAGCATGTGGGATCTTCCCGGATTAGGGCTTGAACCTGTGTCCCCTGCGTTGGCAGGTGGATTCCTAACCACTGTGCCACCAGGGAAGCCCCATGAGCTCACTGTACATTAAACTTACTCCCAGTGAGTTTTTAGAAAGAGCCTCCTGGCCCAGCCAGCTGGTTGACCTCAGCTGTCCCTCTCAGTGCCCGGCTATTCAGGGAGCAGCGGAAGATATGCTGTAATAGAGGGCCGAGACCTCCTGCTTGGGTTGGAATTAGCTGGAAAAGATTGATGAGACTAGACTGAGATCTTTCAAGGGAAGAGGGTACCATTTGCCCTGCTCTGTGTTAAGCTAACTAGTTTAAAGTTGTGTTGTAACGAGGATGCTTATTTCTCACTGGATGAACCTGGTGATGTTCAACTGAAGCCAGGAGGAGAGCAGACCCCAGAGCCTAGATAAGACGACGCAGCTTTAGAATCATTTCCTCCCAGGGGCACAATGCATCTTCCCCTCCAGGAACTGCACACAAGACTCTCTCCCTGGGGGCAGCCTCCCCAGA
>NW_021145969.1:46521-50000 GCF_002837175.3 Physeter macrocephalus | reverse complement strand
TTTAGACCTTTGACTTATTAAATGTATCAGGTTAACAGAGAGGGAATAAAAGCAGATTTTTAAAATTCTTCTTCCGCTTCCTACTGCTCTCCTTTGTCTTACCTCCCCCATCCTCTTCCTCTTCCTCCTCTTCTTTTTCTTCTTCTTCTCACACTCACCTTTTTGAAGAAGGAAAGATAAAACTCTTGAAAAAAATAACAAAAATATATTTGTTATATAATATGGGTAATTAAGGGAGAAAAACAATGACGAGAAGGGAAGGAAAGAAAGGAGAGAGTGAGAAAAAGAAGTAAAACTAGAAAAAGAAAAAGAGAATGGAATAAAAAGAGACCAGAAACAACATTTTAGGATAGAAAGAATAATTAGAGAATGAGAGAGGAGAAAACAGGAAAAAAAATACTGATGTAGCAAAGTATACCTGTGGGGCCATTCTTATACATCCCTTTGATTTAAATTTTACCCGACAATATTTCAGAGATTTGAAGAAGCTATTCTGATTCTATAAGATTCATTTTTACTTTTATTTTTGCTTTTCTCCGGGGTAAATTTACCTAATTATTTCCAGCGTTACTCTGGGGACACAGTTTTCATACTCCTCAATAGTCCAGTTACCCTTTTTGGGTAGTATTCAGTTTGTCAACTTCCCTATTAAAAGTGTGGTGTTCAGAGTTGGACAGGGTATTCTTGAGTGTTCCTGGTGTGGGATGATGTACAGAGAGCACAACAGGACAATTACCTCCTGTGCTTGGTACATGGAACTTCAATTTACTCTTTTGCTGTTTCTCAAATATTTATAGAAGTGATTCTAAACGTCTTGGTTTTAGATCATTTTACTCTCTTAAAAAAAATGAGGACCACAAATGAATTTTGTTTATGTAGATTATATCTACTAGTATTTACCATATAAGGAATTAAAACATATAAGTTTAAAAAATATTGATTTATTAATTCATTTAGAAATAACAAAAATAAACCCATTACATGTTAACATAATTAACATATCTTTATGAAAAATTTTCAGAAACAAAAAATAATATTGAGAAAAATGGCATTTTATATCTTTTCATATCTTTTTAACATCTGACTTAATAGAAGACAACTTGATTCTCATATTTGGTTCTGATTAAATCTGTTGCAGTGTTTTGTTGAAGTGTATAAATTGGCTTTGCTCAGAGGCATAGTTGGAAAATGGAGAAATATTTTAATGGTCTTTTTAGATAATTATGGGTATTCTTCTTTGATATTACACTAAAACTTGGCATGTGGAATAGAGAAGCATATCAGTGACGTTTTCCTATGTTATTACATTGGTCTAACTTACACTAAATAGATTTTTTACCCATGCATGATTTTGTAACATCATGCATTGCTCAGTGGGAAAATACTGGATTACTGAGTTATGCTGGCCTTCCAAATGTTAACACATTTCATTCTATAATATAAAAAAAAAAATCGCATTCGTTAATATTACTTCAATCTCATTAGAAAAACCTTTAAGTATTGGTAAGCTGATGAGTTTATGGTAGCAAATATAAGTCTTCCCACATTCACTTGAAATCTTGAATTTTATCATTGGCAACGAACATTGGTAGTGATTTTCCTTGACATGACAGACTCATTTCATTGATTTTTGAGAAAATGTCTGCGAAATGTCTTTGTTATCTGAATAATAAAGTTTGTTAGGCAGTCAATCCTTTCAAGTAAAAATGTTCTTTCATGACAAAAGCAGCTAACTCATGTTGCAAATCAAGCATCTGCAGGAGTGCTTTTCTTCGAGACAACTATTGTATTACAGTGTCCAGCAGAAGTACTTTATGCCTGTCTTTATTTTGTCACACAGAATATTAACAAGAAGTATACTCAAGGGCCAGGATTTAATAAAATTAACAACATTTATAGCTTAATAAAACACAGTGTTAAGTGAAACAGGCTTTTTTCTTTCTTTCTGGTGCCTAGCAGTAAAGAATACAGTGGTGAAATGTACTTGGGAGTCACTATTTTGATTCATGCTAAGGCACCAGCAGTTTTGCCTGCCATTGCTTTTGCACCATTGGTGTAAATATCACTGCAGTGAAAAAGGCAAGGTAGTATTTTCTTGAAAATAGTTTTGGCTTTGGGGATGCCTTGAAAGGGTCTTGAGAATTCTCCAAGGTCTGTGGACCATACCTTGCGGACTCACTGTTTTCAGGATGCCTTGTAAAGTAGTTTCATTAGTTATGTCGAGTCTTACACTGATCCCATCAGTGATGGCTGGGCTGTCATCAACAGACTGGGGGGTCTTTAAAGAGAGAACACTAACAGCAATAGGAACTAACATATCTTAGGTGCTGCGTCAGATACTTTTTTATACACTATCTCACAGCAACACTTGAGGTAGGTTCTATTTTACCCTCGCTTTCAGATGAGGAAACTGAAGATCAGAGAGGTAAATTAACTTGCTGAAGATCACACAGCTGGTAGGCAGGAGAGCCAGTATGAATATCCAGGCAGTCTGGCTCCAGAGCTCATGCTCAAATGGCTTTGGTATTGCTAGAGAGGCTAACAGGATGGGCACAGTGAGGGAATAGCCCTTTAGAGGGTCAGGAGGTCAGAGCAGTGGCTGAGAGTCTTGGACCCAAGGGTCTAAGTAACAATTCAAAGGTTTCCTCCGAAATTATTTTTCCAACTGATTCTCACAAAAGCTCTCTGAGTTGGCTGGTCACAGTTCTAATTTCCCTCTCATAGTTCAGGAAGTTGATGCTGCTTAGCAGAAAAGGAACCCCTTAAAGGCCGAGAGTCATATACTCGGAGAGTTCTACCTTCTCACCCAAAGCCAAGGACTCAAGGCCCTTCTTGGTAGCTTTTTCCCCTTGGGGTGTCCCACTGTCACATGTTATGGTGGGGAACTTGGCAAAGCAGGCGGTGTTGGCACTGATTCTAGAGAGAGAAAGAGAAAGGAAGGGCAAGCCCATTAGCCCCGGTGCCATAGAGGAAAAATGAACCGAGGTCTGGCAGCCATGGGAGCCCTCCTCACCCCAGGTGTCTGTGACTGAGACTCAAAGTGGTTCCCCATTCTGGAGATGAAATTCCCCATCAAGGAGGAAGCAGTTTATCCGCCAACAAAAAAGGAGATGTGGAGTGGTGGGGGGAGAGAGCAGGTCAGAAAAGTACACCAAAGGCATCGAGACTGCTGACAAGGAGGTTTGAAAGAACAGAGAAAAAGGTGCCCAGATGCAGCCCAGATCTCTTTCTATGGAAGGAGGAACTGAGTCCTGCAGTGGGGAGGGAATCTGCCAAAAGTCATACAGCCCATAAAGTAAAAATGCCGTGCTGGCCCGTAGGTCTCTGATGCTTGCTTCACAGTACTCCCTGAAAAGAGACCATATTGCAGACGTAGAGAATGGACTTGAGGACACGGGGAGGGGGAAGGGTAAGCTGGGACGAAGTGAGAGAGTGGCATGGACATATATACACTACCAAATGTAAAACAGATAGCTAGT
>NW_021145969.1:21000-46440 GCF_002837175.3 Physeter macrocephalus | reverse complement strand
GTGGGATAGGGAGGGTGGGAGGGAGACGCAAGAGGGAGGAGATATGGGGATATATGTATATGTATAGCTGATTCACTTTGTTATACAGCAGAAATTTAACACAACATTGTAAAGCAATTATACGCTAATAAAGATGTTAAGAAAGAAAGGAAGGGAGGGAGGGAGAGAGAGAGAAAGGGAGAGAGAGAGGGAGAGAGAGAGAGAGGGAGTGAGAAAGGGAGAGAGAGAGGGAGAGAGACAGAAAGAAAGAGAGAAAGAGAGGAAGGGAGGGAGAGAGGGAGGAAGGGAGGAAGGAAGAAAGCCTGCTGGGATCTCCCTTCTGCTTTCTGAGACCAGAGGAGGCACAACTGGCAGCCAAGGTTGCTTTGCAAGGAGACGCCCAAGCTCTGGGGACACGTTCCCCTTCTATGAAATTCTTGTGAACATAGACTGAGAACCAGGATAGAATTTTGTTGGTTTATCTGGACCCCTCCCCAGGGGGTTTGTGTTGGTATTCTTTCTGCATGCCACTCTGGGTGGTATTTCAATTCCAAGCAGGTTTCATATTCCATTAGCTCTGAGATTCCTTTCCTTCCAACGTGTGGATTTTGCCTTTGTTCTTTTGTTTATATTCCCTAGACAATCAAGTTCCTGAAAGTTACAGGCCTCCTGGCTGTGGAAGAGCGGAAATTTCAGGACAGTTCCTGAATGTCCAAGCCTTCAAAGCCCCATGCAAGGCCAGCAAACAGCCTCCACAATCAAGGGGGAGAGCCTTCCTGAGTCAGGGTCTGCTCCAGGTGGAATGTCTGTTCTCAAGTGCACATCCTCCTGTGGTGCCCCTGCCCTGGGGCAGTGCCTCCACTGCCCTGTACACAGGGCTCCGTGTAGAGAAACCTTTGCAAGAATAAGGGGGATGATTGCTGTTCCCCCAGTTCCTTTCCTCATTAGCAGGCTGAGTTCTGAATTTTAGCAATTAGAAATTAATTCTTTAACTTCAGGTTTTGTTCACCAGGACAAAAGAAAATGTTTTATTATAGGATGACTTCCCCTCCCACTCTCCTTCCTCTCTTCCTTCTTCTCCTTCTTCTTTTCTGTCCCCAATATTTCTTGAGAATTTGCTATGTCCAAGGCCCGGTTCTAAGAGCTGGGGATTCAACAATGAAAGCAGACATCTCTGTCCTGGTGGAGAAAGAGCTGATGGCCCTTTGAGGGAGTCAGACGATATATAGTGTGATGCACAGTGTAGGTTAAGGGCCTTGAAAGTGACAGAAATGACAGTTTAGACTGGGTAGTTAAAGGTAGGCTTAGAGTCAGGAACAGGGTTAAGAGGAGAGAGTGAGGAGGGGGTATCTGAGTAGAGATCTGAATGAAGTGAGAGACTGTGCCCTGAAGCCACCTGGGGGATGACGCCTACTTGCCAGAATGGTCCCCAGGAAATGTGGCAGGGTCTGCCATCCACCCATGGATGGCACAGAACCAGCTTAATCCTGTTTCCAGGTGATGTCCTCCTCTACGTTCTTGAAGACAATTCTTAGATCCCAATTAAATCATCTTATCCTAGCAAATTTGGCTGTTATTTCAGCCTAAAGTAACCTTTCAGAGTAAATTTCCCTGTAAAAACATCTATTCCAGAATCTCAAGTTACTTGACTAAGTCTTTGTTTCTTCTTTCATTCTTGATCCTCGAAGATTCCAGTGTTTCAGAGTGGGAAGTGCCCTTTGAGGTCAGAGGGCCCAACCCCCTCATTTTAGAGATGGAGAAAGTAAGGCCAAGGCATAGGAAGGGCCTTGCTTATGGTTGGTTGGTCACAGGGTTAGGTACAGAATGGCAGTGAGGACACACACCCAGGTGTCCTCCTGTCCCAGTGCTTTTTCCCCTTCCACCCCCACTGCACCACATGACATATGCCCTCTAATCCACATCTATTTTCTATACTTGCAGAATAGCAGTGCTAGCTCATATTTCTCCAGAACTTGGGTTTCCTCTTGCAATGTTGTTCTGTTCTTCTCTGAGAAAGTTTTCTGAGAAGAGAAACTCTCTGTAGGTTTCTTTTTTTCCCTTTTAAACTAAATATTGTCTTTTGCTCTATGCCAAGCTCTGTGCTAAAGACTTTACACCCAGGATTTCATTTAACCCTCACAAGCCCTTTGTGAGGTATTATTATAATCATTCTTACTGGAAGACTGGGAAACTCAAGTTCAGAGAGAGTAACTTACCCAAGGTCACACAGCTGAAGAATAGTGCAGCCGGAATAAGAACCCAAGCAGTGTGACTCCAGAGCCTGTACCCTCACCCACTAGGCTAGTCTCCTGTTCATGTGTAGCGTCTGGCACCAGCTAGGGCTGAAAGCTCCCGTGTTGGAGCATCTGTACCTTCAGACTCATAGAGCCTCTATCTCTTTGGCCATTTTGGCTATCTTCCTCACCTGCATTGTCATAGCAGGTGGTCCAGGCAAGGAGCTTACTGCCCTAGGGGGCAGTAAGGCCCTAGGGGGCCTTCCTCTGGAGGCCCTTGACACATAGGTTGGTATGCTTAGCATTACCTGCCCTTGGTATCCTGACTACAGATGACACAATACAGAATGGCAGCTTGACCCAAAGACATAATAGTGTGTATGCTCTATCCAATAGGAGCACTGTGCCTTGGCTGGGGACCGGCTGAACCAATCAGACCTTGATTCTTAGAAAGCAGTAAGATAGGAGTCAGGCACAGAACAGTGCTGCTACTCAGAGGAGGAAGTGACAGATGCCCACTGCTAATGGAGAGATGAGATAACCTAGTCACTAAGAGTGAAAACAGTCCAATGGCTGAACAATATTCTCACCTCCAGGTGGTTTGGCTCTGCGGCTCAGATTGTTTCTTATCTTTCTTCTCTGTAATTCTTAAAATAAATTCCTGGTAAATGAGTAACATGAGTGGGTCCCTGTCCATGCTCCCTGGAAGAGGCAGATAACCGTCCTCGGTCTGTGTCCCTTCAGTTACAGCAATCAGTTCGGCTGATCACCCTCCAGTGCCAGGCACCCACGTCGGGCAGGACTTCCACGGGCGTCCATTTTACTGGCCCCTGGCTAGACCTGAGGTCATTTTCCCAAAGGGAGACCTAGTGATCATCTGGGCAGATTCCCGAGGCCCACCTCAGACTTGCTGAATCAGAATTTCTGTGGGTGGTGCCTGAGGGATTCATGTACCAAAACTCCTAGGCTGCTTTTATTCTCAAGTGATTTTTATGGATCCAAAAGTTTGAAAACCATGGCCATGAGAGCTGCTTTTAGATCAGATACTCATCCCGGGTTCCACCAAATGTGATCAGCATGCATTCTCTGGAGTAACGTTCCTATGTTCTTTTGGGGGATCGGACGTGGGGGGCATTGAACTGCAGCAGCCAATACCTGCTGATATGTTTTAGAAACTGATTATACCTGAAATTGCAAAATGCCACTAATGAGCTCAATCTACACATTGTAGAAGTATTGTGCTTAAAAGATTTTGAATTGTTTGCCAACCTTAATGATCAGAAGATTTCACACAAAAAATACCGACTTCCAACTTTTGAAAATCTGGAAGCTCTAGTGGCATTGAACCTTCATTCTGTTTGGCAACAACCAACTGTTGCTGAATAACTGATGCCACCTTTAGGTGGGGCTTGAATGCCCTGACTTAGTCCTCTTTCCCTCTAGTCTCTTCAAATTTGAGGCTTTGTCAGTGGTTCAAGAGAAATGGGAGTGAGAACATTTCTTGGTGGATATGAAGATTATTCCTTCATGTTTAGTAGGTCAGTTTTGTGACTGTATTGAAAACAACAGAATTCAAGATGGCTAACTTCACTCATGCCTGACGTGCACCTGATCTTAAAGGCATTTAGTTGGGACCCTGGACATTGACTCCCAGATCACTCTGAGGGTCTGTAACTAGAAGCTGAAAGTCCACCATAAACCCAGAGAATATTAGAATTCAATTGTAGAGTGCAACACCCTCCTTGTACAGATGGAGAGACGGTAGCCCAGAAAGAGGAAGAGCTCTTCTGGAGGTCACTCAAGAAGTGGAGTATGGCCGGGGTGCCAGTCTGGTCCTCACTCTAGTGCATCATCCAACTTCCCCCATCTTCATCTCTATAGCTGGTACTATTTCCTACAAATTTTCCTTACACTTGGCCATATCATTTTTTCCACTGGATGTTTACTGTATTCCAAGTACAGGGCTAACTATAGTGTTTTACAAACATGTCTGATTTAATTTTTATCTCTGTTTGACAAATGAGAAAACTAAGATTTACAGAATCACTTTACGTATCAGTAGAAGAGACAGGATCTGAACCTAGGTCTGGGTATAATCAGAGCCTTCCCCACTGTGCAGCCTCATATTGACCAGCCCAGCAACCTTGCCAGGGAGGCACCATGCTCTTCCCATTTTAAAGATGAAGAAAGCAAGAGGGTAAGCATCTTGGCCAGGATCCCACAGCTAGTAACTGACACAGTCAGGACTGACATCTAGGTCTGGCTTCAGGGCTGGGCGCATAACTGTGTCTTCATTTGCTGCCCTTCTGTACCTCCTGGGACCACTTGAGACCTTCCAAGAGTTCATTTGCAATTGCTCGGTGTGTAATCACCCTACAGAACTCATTATCATATGTAAATTTGGATGTGTAGAGGGGCTGCATCCATCCTGTGCCACACTTAGTATACCTGTGTGGTTAACTATAGTGCAACCTTCTGTGCCAAACATGCTGAGTGGCAGCCACAGCCTAGACCCTCAGGGGAAGTGACCTCTGTGAACAGGGACTCTTGAGTCCAAAGACAGGAAGGGACTTCTCAGATGTCACCCAGTTTGTGCTAACTCTCCAAAGACTAGAGCCAAAACTCCAGGGCTCAGAGTAAAACACAGGGCCCAGACCTTTTTCTGCGCCATCCTTTCTCTTTCCAACACACAATGCTAGTTCCCTCTTGTTCCATTTTAACCAGCGAAATGCTGTGAAATGCTTCAGTGCCCTTGTGTTGTCTTTATCTTGCTTTGTGAGACGTGATGGCAGTGACCTTGTGTTTTTAATCTCACTTTGTGAAAGATGAGATAGTGACCTGTGATGACTCAGAACCCTAACACCCCAGAAAGGGAGGACTTATCAGTGGATTTCACGCCATGCTCCAAAGAACCCAGCAGTCTCCTGTACGTCCTTCAAGATTTTGAAAATAACAACATCTTTGCCACCAAAAAATAAAGATTCAAACAGACTAAGGAACATGTTAATCACCCATTAAAAATATATTTTATATATTGGGATTTAGTGCAAGATGTCATTTTGAAGAAAGAGTTCTGCTACTATAAAGATTACAAATCTCTTTTACTAAAATACCATGGATCACAGAGCTATAGGATACATCTGCTCAGAGGTAGAAAGTAATCATGGAACAAAGTCAAGCACCCCAGCAAAGCAGAGGAAATGAAATCTTCATCTTGGGCTAACCAAGCATCTTGCTGAAAGGCGATCCTGCCTTCCCAGCATTCCCACTTCAGTCTGCTGGGACAATGACAATGCATCCTCTGTCCCCACTGGGCGTGCATTGACCTGCCCCATCTTTGCAATGCAGGCTCTGGATTGCCCAGCTTTTCCCTTGCTCAGACAAAGTTCTGAGCTTGCTGGAGAGTCTTAATATAATATATAGGCTGCCCTGTCGGATTCTACACTCTGGGCCCTCCAACCCAGAGACCTGGCTGCAGATTCTGGCCCTAGAAACCTGGGGGCAAGGGCCACTGGTAGAGGGTGCTGTGAAGGTTTCTGGAAACAGAGCTATAGCTGATGTTTCCTTCTCTGTGAGTACAAGGGATTAGAAAGGTCTGTTCACACACACACACACACACACATACTCACACAGACTGTGATTCAGAGTTGGTTCGGTTCAGCTGTAGTTCTGGTTCAGCTGTGGTTCTTAGTAGAGTGGTTTAACTAGTCAGGTCAGATCTCTTGCTTCTTTCCTCTCCAGCCAGCCTCACCACCTGTCCTGCTTGTCTTTTCCCACAGTAGGTAAGTAACCTTGGGCTTCTCCGCCGGCCTCCCTGGCAGCTCACCCAGCCCTGGACCCTCCCCGTGCTCATCTCCTCAGCACCATCCACACTCCCAACCGCTTCCGCTGCTCCTCCTGACTTCTTTCTTTACTCAGGCTGCTCCCCTTTCAGTGCACCATGAAGGCACTTAAACTTCATCTCAGACTCTCCCTTCCTTGCTCATTGTCTTAAATCAACATTACATTAAACCCTGTGGTACATTAAACCCTGTTCATATGTTCTCTGTGTTTTTGGCTTCAGATCTTTGTTTTCTGCCACCCTCCCACCTCAAATCCACTCTGCAAGGCATTGCCATGTTATTCTTTTTAAAGCAGTGGTCAGATCACGTCACTCCCCTCCTTAAAGACCATCACTGGCTCTCTACTGCCTGATGAGGCAGCCTCCCCTTCTTTAGCGTGGCCTTCGAGACGCTCTACCATATTGGGGAAGCTTCTCCAAGCATAGATTCCTATAATTCCTCTTTACCTTTCCAGGCCTCCTGCCAAGCCAAAGTATTCCCAATTTCTCAAAGGTCCCCAATACTTGTACTGTCTAAATACTTGTACCTTCTGTTTGGAATGCTCCACTGCTCAGCCTTCCTTGTGGGACTTCATTCCATCTTTTAAGGTCTAGCTCAAAAGCCACCTCCAGGAAGCCTTCCCTCAACAAAATTCTCTCCCTCTGCTACTAGCCTCATTCCTGTTCCAGAGCCAAGGAGGCAGACTCTCACCATTTGACGACTGTTTATGGAACATCTACTATGTGCCAGGCACTGTGGATACTCATTCATTCATTCTTCCAAATTTCGGCAAATACTAACGGAGTGCTTAGTATGTGGCCAGCACTATCCTGATACAAGAGATGTAACACTTACTGCCATGATATAATATCAGTGCAATGAAGAAAATAGAAAGCGAAGTCTGATACACAGGGCATGATAATAAACAAGTGAGGAATGAACAGGATCCACCAGGATCCATGGCACTGAGTGAGGGACACCTACTCCAGAGATGTGCAGGCCTAGCTGGACCTGCTCAAGAGCAAAAGTTCAGCACCAGCCTCTGGCAATTCTATGGCTTGTCCTGCATCTTGACTCCTTTGATGTTGATTGACACTGTGGCTGCTGGGCCTCCTTTTTTAGTGCTCTCCACGGGGAATGCAACCATGAGAAGGGCCTTCAGATGTAGGAGCTCCCCATGGCTGGGCCCTGGAGGCTCTGTCCTGATGCCAAGCACCTCATAGTCAGAGGAGGAATGCAGGTCCAGGCCACTGGACAGCACAGGGCAATGCAGCCAGTCAGAACAAAGCCTTCAGAGAAGGGTGAGGGGGTTGATCTTTCCGTCAATGTGCCCCTCTGAAGTCTGTGAGCAGGATGGCAAGCTTCAGCCAAGAGTAGTAGCTCAGGTGGGCTGATCATGATGGACATCATAGGCAAACTGGCTACTTCCTCTGTGCTCCACTCAAGTCCCACCCCATGGAATGTCCACCCCGTTTTCCTCTCTGATGCTGGCTGCTGACGATGCTGATGAGGACTACGAGGAACATTTGCTGAGGCTCCTGTGCTAAGTGTGCTAGGTGGTTTTTCTCATTGCATGCTCATGTATAGTCCTTATCCCTATTTTGTAAGTGAGGACTCTTAGGCTTATAGAGGTTAAGAAATTTGCACAGGGGCACACCAGGCACATGGGAGTGTCAGAATTCAAAACCAGTTGGATGCCAGACTCCAGAACCCCTGTGTTTAATCACATCATAGCATCTTCCTGTGCTATTAAAATTATACTCCACCCCAAGGCCTCATTCAAATGTCACCTCTACTATGAAGCTTTTCTTGATTACCTTTTCCATCCCTGTATGTGGCACATATAATTGCCCTGAGTAGTAGTTGTCATTCATTCATTCAACAGTTATTGCATGTCTACTAACTGCTCTTTGATGAATAACTCTGCATCTCCTCTTGGGAAGCTCCCCGTCCAGTTACTGCAGGGCAGGATCCAGGCTACTATGTGATATATTTGGTCTGCTTGAAGCAGTACACTCTCACTTCCAGGGCCTGAGAAAGTCGTGGGCCTATTCCTATAGCCAGATTGTCAAAGCCATTTAACAGTTCAGGTCAGACATATGGAAGTTTGCCTGCAAAACAAGCAGGTGGAGAAATAGCAGGGAGTTCCTCCAGGCAAAGCAGTGCTGGAGGGTGAGTGATTATAATTCTTGCCCCTTTCCACGCAACAGTCCTGCAGAGCTGAACTTCCGAGTCCTCCCAAGAGAAAGGAATGATCTGCTGCAGCTGTGCTCCGTGTAATTCTGGTTTTGTGGGCTTTTACCAAGTGTTTATGAAGTCACTTTAAGCAAAGCCCCGCTCCTTTCTCCAAGGTACTATCACTGTAGCACCTCCAAGACTAACCTACCCAGAACTTAGAAGGCGCCAGGATTAGGCTGTGCCCTGTGGAATTCCCAGGCTCAGGTCCAAGAGAAGCCCTCCCCCTCCCACCCCACCAAGTAACTGAATGGTATTTCCTCAATTAGAAGACCTTTAAAAAGGAGGATAGGAGGAAACTTGCCGAAAAGAGCTCCAGGCAGGCTATTTAGAAACTTCTGTCCTTTTGCCCAGTCCCTTCTCTAGAACCCACGGGTTCTTAGGGACCCAGCTGGAGGCAGTGGTTCTCACCTTTTTTATAGAACAGACAAAACTTTGAGAATCACACCAAATTTTTGCACTCTCTCCCCACAAAAATCCCCCCCTCTCCCACATACAACCAAGTATATACAGTTTTAGGGTATTCAAGGGATTCCTGAAGTCTACCCATGAACCCAAAGTTTGGTGTCCCCAAAGTGTTGTATGCAAATAAGATGATTTTAGGTGGTATGTGGACAAATACTGTTTTAAGTTTTCACTCCTGAGTATTTATTTTAATATGCTTTGGAATCATAGTTAACACATCACGTCTGTGATATTGTAAATGTTCTAGGATGAGGATAGGCTAAAAAATTATGACTAGAATGGAAGTCAGTTTTAAAGGGATCATTAAGTAAATGATCACCATTCCAGGGAACCTGTGTCTGGAGAAGAAGCTGGGAAGCAATACACACACATGACCTGTGTCATGGATGTGCTGCCCTGGTTTGTGGAAACTCCAGTCTGATTCAACGACCTCATTGCACAAATGAGGCAACTGAGGCGCAGAGTTAAGTGACCTACCTGAGAGTTCTCAATAGTCAGAAGGAGACTGGAGGAAAGTCCCCAGAGTAGCACATTCCCAGGACAGTGCTTTTCCTATAAGCACCATTAGTTTTCTTGCTTTCTTCCGTGCAGTTTTAACCTCAGAGGGCAAAAGGAGTCTACCCAGGTTCACTCTGGGAGCAGAGAGAACCAGCAGTAACCTCAAACAGCCAGTTAGATCACTGTCATTTTACAAGGGCTTTTACAAGTATTTTCCTTAGATTCTTCTTACTGCTTATACTTACAAATGAAAAAATCTTTCAAGATGCTTGTCATTCCTCCCACATTGTTCCAGGTTTGCATGTGTAGAGTCTCAGAAAATGATTTGATGTTCTGCCCTGGGGGTTATTCTATTTAGCTGGAGTCATAAGAGAGAATCAACTTTGTTGTGAAGCTTCTTTCAATTTGGGTTGACATTGTGCTCTCTGGTCTCCTTGCCAGGTTGAAAACTAATGGTATGTAATATAAAGACTTTCTTTAAATCCTCTGCCTGGTTCAGCCCCCCTGGGGAGCATTGTTCTGGGTTCTGAATGCATCCCTTTAAGAATGAGTGTGGTCAGAGAGAGGGTAACGGGACAGGGAGGAGACTGCTGCCTAAATCAGAGGAGGGACGACTGAAGGAACCGGCGTTGAGAGTTCCAGTTGCCGGCAGAAGACTCGCGGAGCCATTCCAAGGTCACTGCAGATCTTTAAAGGGCTGTTGTGGGACCGGGCAGGGCAGGCACACAGTGCTGCAGGTCTGCTGTGCTCCTGTTGGCAGAGCAGGTCTGTGGAACGGCGTGGGCAGGTGGAACAGAACGGGTGAGTGGGCACCTGGGAAAAGAGAGGAGAGGTACACAGCAGCTCCAGGTTGTCATGCAGGCTAGAAACCTGAATTTTATATAAAATCTGATTTTTAAATGGTGGCAATACATTTCAAAAACATTTGAAAACATTGCTTGGCCAAACAAAAAACACCCGAGTCAGATCCCAGCTGTGGACCACTATTTTGTATCTTCTGCCTCTGTGTTCATGAGTTATTTAGGTGTTCCTGGTTCCTGATCCAGTACTTGAGCCCAAGCATGGACTCCCCCTTTTTTGGGTGGCAATTCCTGTGTCATGGTCCTGTGAGCAGTGTTCAGGGTACACCACATGGTCTTAGAACAGCATCTTCACCACACTTTGAGGTAAAGTGGGAAGCTCCAAGGGCTGGGGTACTCCTTCTGGGGTGAAGGGAGGGACAGGCAATGCCAGGGAACCTGAAGGAGGTAGCATTGTACCTAGAAATATCATTGAATCAGAGGCAGGATATCTGAGTTCTCATGCCACCTGTGTGATCCCCTAGTTGTGTGTCCTGGAACAAGTGACTTCTCTAGGTCTGTTTCTTCCTCTGAAAATGGGAGATGGTATTGGATGGGGTTCTGTGATTTTTATGACAGTCACTCCTCCTCACCCTCATCCCCACCCCTGTAGGACTTCCAAGTCCCTGTTTCCTGTGTCCCTTTCTTCAGTGGGTTTCTGCCAACCCTAGGAAATCCCTCTGCATATCCAGCCTGGGTCAAGTTGCCCTGTCCTGTCACCTTAGGGATCTCTCTTCTGCTTATAATGTCTTCCTTTTCACTGTGCCCAGTAATTCCTACTTATCCACTCTCTGGGCAAGCTTCTCCTGACCCCAGGCCAGGTCTGTTCCCCAGTTATATGCACCTTTCCATCAGAGTACTCCCTATAGTTCTCCTACTCATTTATTTGTATGATTATCAGGTTAATATCTCCTTGGATAGATTATCCTGATGGTCTCTTCCAACCCTGATATTCAATGATTCTGGAATTACCAACCAACAAGGGACAGAGCACAGAGCAGTGGTTCTCAAGCTTTATTTCTGCCCCATGCACCTAAGAGATTACAGTACACACCCAGCATGAACTGGGCCCGTTGGACAGAAACACTCATATGGAGGTGAAGAACACAAACCTGGTCTTAACATTTTCCCTGCTGCTTGTTAACTGTGTGGCTTTTTAGATGAGCCCCTCTGAGCCTCAGTTTCTTCTTCTGCAATGTGGAAAAAATAGCTGCCCCACAGGGTTCTTGTGAGGAGTAAGTGAGCTAAATCCCTTAGCCTCCTATTGGGCACAAAGCAAGCATGCAACACATGGAAACCATAAGAATATTTTCAAATTGCAGTTTAGAGTATCCTTATGGTATAAATCCTATAGCTGAAGTTTTGGGTATCTGCTCTCTGCACCAGTTAGCATCCCACTGTCCACCAAAGGGCTAAGAAAGACAGGAGGCTAAATCAGTGGTTCTCAACCAGGGCACATGTTTCCTCCAGGGAACATTTTGCAATGTCTGGGAATATTTCTGATTGTCACAATGTAGGGCAGGAAGATGCTCTGGGCATCTAGTGGGTACAGGCCAGGGATGCTGCTAAACATCCTGTAGTGTATAGGGCAGCTCCCACAACAAAGAGTTACCTGGTATAAAATGCCAATAGTGAGCTAAACAATAACCCAGGGGCACAGACTACAATGGAAAAATAATTTCATGAGGTTTTAGATATATGTGTGTGTATATACATATATATATAATATGCATAATACATATATATACATATATATTCACACATTATACCGTCTGTATATGGACCATGTACTATATGTATATGTATATATAATCTTGTATGTTCTAAAGTCCATACACATACCGTCAGCTGACAGCCAGCACAAATACAGAGCCAGCGCACAGACTCCCAGCCACACACCAGACTGACACTCTGGAGGCTGACTTACTGGAATGGGAAAGTCAGCATTTGATCTATGCACAACTTTTCAGGAAAGTAAAGCTTCGGGGAGGCTGAGATGTCCCTGGTTTTCTATGCAGCATGATCAGGGAACATGACATACATTTGTGCCCACACCCTCTTCCTGCTTAATCTCTCCCAATACCGAGCAATTCCTGTCCCTGGGAAACTCTTTAGGAAGGTGAGAGACAGAGAGGTGGCAGGCAGCAGGGGAAATGGCGGGGGTTGGCGGTTGTGCTGTGCTACCAGCTGGCTGGGCCACCTTGGTTGACTCACTTTCCCCTCTTTGGCTTTAATTCCCTCATCGGTGAGATGAGAGTGTGGGATAAAACGACACTCTATGTCTTCTTTCTGTTCGGACAGTGCTGATTCTTAGTAAGGCAAAGTTGGAATTCCCTTGATGAAGGCCTATTTTCCCAGCCACTCTGGTAGGCAGGAGACCATAGAAGTTGCAAACAACAGCTTGGGAATTAGAGAATCATACAGACCGGTGTTGAAAATCCTAGGTCCTTCTCTTACTTCTACATAACCCTTGGAAATTTTTTTAAATGAGAATAGTGATACTACTTACCTCAGTAGGCTGATGCAAGATGAGGAAAGATATTGTTTGACTAGTCTATGACACAATAAGCATTTGATAAATAGAAGTTGCTATTATCATTATCAATATTATTATTAGGTATTGGGTGATGGTGCTGGTGGTAGTGTGATTAAGAAGTGGTCTTTCTACTGGAAGAATTTACAATCTACCAAGAGAACCAGGTAAGTGATACAGAGAATGATGAAGTGATAAGTAGAAGCATGGCCCCTGAGATTCGAGGTGGGTTTGCATTTGGGATGAAGAAATTCATCCCAGCTGGAGAGGTCAGAGAAGTCTTTGTTTAGTGGAAAAGGCAGGATAGAGGCTGGGAATGTTTCAGGATATGCTGGGAAATTCCCTCACCTAAGATGTTTTGTGGATTCTAAGCACCCTCATCTTTACTCTCCTAAGCAGCAGTCACATGAGACAAACAAGTTCTCTCTGTGGTCCACATTCAGCCCAGGTTTCTGTGGAACTGATGGGTTCCACAAATATTATATGTTCTTCCTGACCCTTCTGCCAAAAGGAACTGGAAAGAAAGGAAAAAAAAAATACATTCTGTGTCCCAAAAGAGTATTTGATGGCAGGACACAAGTGCACAAAGGGAAAAAAAGAGCAGGAAAATTTGTGGTGGCTTTTCTAACCAGGAACTCAGATGGGGAGTGTAAAGAGTGACTGTTGGGGCTTCCTTCCCAGTGGATAGGACTCTGCGCTCCCAGTGCAGGGGGCATGGGTTCAATCCCTGGTCAGGGAACTAAGATCCCGCATGCTACACAGTGCGGGCACCCCCCCCCACCCCAAACCACCAAAAAAAAAAAAGAGTGACTGTCTTCCACTTAACTCTTTGGTTGCTCTGTGAGGCTCACATCACACAAGCTGTGCATGCCCAGCCAGCACACTTTGCTCTCAGGTAGCAAAGCAACTTCCACTGGAAGAGAGGGGCAGTGAGGAGTGAGGGTGAGGCCAAGGCAATGAGGCAAGTCCTGCACAGTGGAACAGAACCCTAGACTTGGTATCTCAGCCCCTATCAATTTCCCTCATATGTGGAATATAAAAAAATAAAAAATAAATAAATGAACAGATCAAACCACATGAGAATAAGCATATAAATAGAGAGAACAGAGTATTGGTTACCAGAGGAGAAGAGTTGGGGGGAGGGCAAAAATGGGTAAAGGGTGTCACTCATATGGTGATGAAAGTAAAATAAACTTTTGGTAGTGAGCACACTGTAGTGTATACAAATTGAAATATAATATTGTACACACAGCTATATAATAAAGTTTTATTTTAAAAAAGCCAGCTGGGGGAAGGGCAAAAATTCTGGACTTGGCGCCCACACCTGGGCTGAAGTCCCACCTTACTAGTTGGGTTATCCTCTACGGCAGTGGTCCCCAACCCCCAGGCCGCACAGGAGGAGGTGAGTGGCGGGTGAGCAAGTGAAGCTTCATCTGCCTCTCCCCATCGCTCCGCATTGCTCCCCATCCCTTGAGTTACCGCCTGAACCGTCCTCCCACAGCCCCACACACCCACATCCTTGGAAAAACTGTGTTCCACAAAACTGGTCCCTGGTGCCAAAAAGTTTGGGGACCGCTGCTCTACATGACAGGTTGTGATGTTATTAAACCGAAAACCACAGGTAAAGGGACTGCTGTAAAATGCACAGTGTCCCGTGTGAAACAAAGATACCACTCCCCAGAGATGAGGAAACTGAAGCACAACAGGCAAGGTCTTTGCCTGGGCCCAGAGCAGTAAATGAAGGGCAGAGCTGAGAAGAAGGTTCCATCTCTTCAGGCCAGATGGGCAGGTTGCAGGCAGTCCAGGGGCACCTGAACAGCCAGGTCCTTTGCTTCAGCCACAGGAGCCAGGCTGGGTCTGATAAACACAGCCAAAGGCATATCTGGTGCACATTTCAGCAGCCCCAGCCTTTGCTGGCGCCCAAGCACACAGGTTGGTTGTGGGAGCCCCGGGGAGCCGAGAAGAAGAGCTTGGGAGAACATGGGGGAAATTGAGCCTGCCAAGAGAAATGAAAAACACCTTAGCTGGTGTGAAGGGGAGAGCATGCAGAGACATTATCCATAGCTTCAGTGTTTCCATCATCTGTGGCAGAAAGGTGAAGGTGACTTTCTGCAGGGCCAGCCCCAGTCCAAAGCCCAGGCTGCTTAAGCAAAATGCCTTTAGACTTCTCTGTCAAAAGTTTTGCATGTAAAGTGACAATGACAAAATCACTGCAATACAAATGTGCAGAATTTCCACAGCTTGGCTTCCAGGTTGGTCCATGGAAACCAACTTGTGTGTACTTTCAGGAATGCAGTGGGAATGGGGAGACTGTAGTTTAGTGACAAATTTCCTCACTTTTTGAGTCAAGAGGCAAGGATGCAGGTGGGCTTCCATATCAATTGGCCGTGGTTTGCTGAGCAAAGTAACTGCCCTGCTTGAGTCTATTATTCCCCAGCAAGACATCTGGATGGGAAGAGTTATGGGGTCCTTTCTAGGCCTAAAAATGTGAGGCATGTGGGAGAAGAAGGGGAAAGCATGAACATTTATTAAGTATCCCTAGTTGCTGAGGAGTACTAGCTTACATATTATATATATATATATATATATATATATATATACATACACTATATATAATAATATATATAAAACAATAATATATATAATATATATAAATTATATATATATAGTGTGTGTGTGTATATATATATATATATATATATATATATATACATAAAAGTATACCCTTTAAGGTTTCCCTTTGAGAACTGTGTTACTGTGTTATTGTTCCTAGTTTAGATATGAGGAATCTGAGGCCTGGAGAGGTTTCAGACTCATCCAAGGTCACACAGCGACTAATCACAAAGTTGGGATTCAAAGTCATGTCTGTTGCCCTTCAAAGACCACGGTAAAATAGTGGGAGCAATACTCTCGCCCCTGAAAATGATGCTGTCATTGAACCTGCATTCCTTGTTTCCCTCATGGGCCTGCCCCATGTCCTAGTTCTGGATATTTTAGGGGAAAGATCTCTAGCTTTGGAGATGGGACATAGAAGTGTGTGCTGGAGCTGGCTTACACTGTCTCAAAAGAGTCAGTTGTGCGCATCTCTTTCTCAACTCCACATTCAGTGATGTCATGTTGGTGGCTTGAAACTGGCCATGGGAGGAGTATGGAAACAGGCACACTGCAAATCAAGGGCTTGCCCCCACCAAGAGCCGGCTTACTAACACACCACTGGATGTTGTCTTATCTCCATCAACACCTGAGACACTAAGCGTTTAGAAACCCATATAGTAATTGTGGTGTTGCTGTGATATTCAAGTACGTGAAAAGTGAACTTGTCTCATTGAGCTGGGTTAGACTGGTTGGGTGTCAGTGAGTATCAGAATTACCTGGCATGCTACGAGAGAGGACAGAGACCCAGGTTCCTTGAAATAGGGTAGGGCTTACTGTGTTTTTACCACATTCCTCCGTGATTCTGATACCCATTACAGTTTGAAAACTGCTGGTCTATAGTACAGACTGTGAATAGGAATCCCTCCCTTGACCTTCCTCACAAGGATGATTACTGGAAGTATAAACAAACAAAGTCAACACTTAAAAAGGAACGAAAGCGTCCTATAAGTGCCACTGAGGCCCCATCTCCTTGACTATAAAATGTGGATAATTCTGCCCTTGCCCATTGGTTATTGAGAAAGTAATACCATAGTAATGTTTTTATAAGTGGGAAAACTCTGTATGACATGTGGCATTGTGATGATAAAAATAGAGGATGAGTTCTCCTTTGGCTCTACTTTCCTTGGAGTGCTGGGGAACACCCTTTTTCACCTCCTGTTCCCACACCCTATTTTTGAACCTGGCATATTTTGGCCAAGGGATTAAATGACCACTGGGGAGAGTAAACCTGTGTGACTGCCCTGCTCCGGCATTTCCCAGCACCTCTGCTTCTTGCAGCAGCTGACCTGCCTCCTCCCAGTGCCGATCACTGGCCTCCAGCCGGGCTGAAGGCGCCCAGCAGCTCCATCTCCTTTCCCAGGGCTGCTTTTTAAAATCTGACACTTAGCTTTTTATGTAGTAGCTACCTCACCTCAGGAGGCTATTTAGTTTTAATTTTTTATGTATCCCTTTCTCCCCTGTGTTTTGGAGTAAAGCCAACCTGACCCTAGCCAGTGACCTCTCCTGTTCTTGGGTACAGCTCAAGTCCCCAAGCCTGTGAGGCAAGGGCCAACATTTTAGTGTGCACTTGCTGTGATCGTGCCAGCTGGTGTTCCTTCTCAGGGTCTCCCTTCCTCCTTTGGTGTTTCCCAGAAGGGAGCTGTTGGCATTTTGTGTGGGATGATTCTTTATTGTCCTGGAAATTGCAGGAAGTTTAGCATTCCTGGCCCCCAGAACTAAATGCCAGTAGTGTCTGTTTTGTCAACAGTGACAACTTTAAGCATCCCCACACATTTTCAAAAGGGCCCATGGGGCTGGTTGTGCTCAGGGACTGTGTTCTGAAGGGCCTCAGTTTCCTCATCTGGTAAATGAACAAGAGAGACTCCCCAGAACCAGAGGGGCCTCACTCAGGAGCAGCTACAAGAACTGCCTGGGGCTGGAAGGAAAAACTGTGTCTCCGCCCTGATCTGACCAAAGCTCTGCTTGGATTTATTTAATCTATAGCGGTTCCACAAAATAGCTTGTTTGGAGAAAACCTTCTGTGGCTAAAATAAAGTGTGAAAACCACTGAACTGGATCAGAGGTTGCTAAATGACGCCGAAGCGTCCAAGGTGCTCTGCATACATGTTTTGTTTGACATGGGATTTTAAGATATTTGGAATCAATGTTGAAAAAAAATCTGGATTTTAGGCTTCTCAAAAAAAATAAAAACAAGTAAAAAAGAAAACAGGAAGATTTGGCAACACTAAGCCCAGATTTCTACAAGGCAACAGTGGGCTACAGCCGAGCACAGGCTGCCCACTGAAGTGGAGTCTGTCCTGTCCTCATTTCCTCTACTTGCCTAGCCTCGGAGGCATCTTGATGTGCAATGTTTGGATTAGATCCGTGGTTCTCAACCCAGAATACCTGGAGGAGCTTTTAAAATTCCAGTACTAGGACCCTAAGCCAGACTAATTTAATAACTGTCTCTGGGCGAGGGGCCTAGGTATGAGGTGATTTTACTGTCCGGGCAGTCATGAGAACCAGCAGACTCTAGAGGATCTCTAGTTTGGAAACCAGCTCCAAGAAGTCCAGATTCATGGCAGGGCTCCTGATCCCTACCTTTCTACCCCTTAGGCTCCCCAGCCTCCTTCCCTTCTTCTGGAAACCCTTGATCTGCCCCAGACTCAGCCCCATCAATCTCCTTGCTGGGTTAGTGGGTTCTCACTTGGCAGATTATCCACCTGGCCTCCCCTGGGTTGAGTGCTTTCCGGTTGGATCCAGTCATTGCTCTGTTCTTACCAAGGCCCCCAGGGCTCAGCGCCCTCTCCTGGGGCCCCAGCCCCACCCCCAGGGAAACTCCGCAAGCCTCATAACTCACCAGCTCCTGTCAGCCTCTACCACAGAAGCAAGTCCAGGCTCCTTCCTAATACTAGTCCTTCTGGACTCATACCTACAGGACCCTCTTCTCTGGGCCTTCATTTGCATGAACACAGAAAAGCAACTTGTAAAGCAGGGTTCTCAGCCTCAGCATTTTTGATATTTTGGGCCAGATAAATCTTTGTTATGGGGGCTGTCTTCGTGCATTGAAGGGTATTTAGTAGTATCCCTGGCCTCTACCCACTAGATTCCAGAAGGACCTCAATCCCCTGCTCCCCCTGCCCCTGCAAGTCATGAAAAGCAAGAGTCTCCAGACATTACTAAATGTCCCTTAGGGGCAAAGATCACATCCATTGAATACCATTGCTGTAAAGTAATTCAAGTTCTCACTTTCTCTTAAGGTGTAGGTAATATTTGCTAATATTCCACTTCTTATGCCATCCACATACCTGTACACTTTCCAGCCCGTGTCCCCTAGAACCCCATTTCCCTTTATAGTAAATAGTTCTCTCTAGTCCCACCCACCTCTAATGTTCCTTTACCACTCCAATAATAGCACATCAATTCACCCTGCTGCTCAAAAGCCTAGAAATTTTCTTTGAGCCCTCTGATTCTCAGTTTCCATATCCAGGCCATCAGCAAGTCTTTTTTTAAAAAATAAATTTGTTTATTTATTTTATTTTTGGCTGCATTGGATCTGCTTTGCTGTGTGCGGGCTTTCTTTAGAAAGGGGGCTAGAGGGGGCCACTCTCTGTTGCGGTGCACGGGCCTCTCATTGCGGTGGCTTCTCTTGTTGCGGAGCATGGGCTCTAGGCGTGTGGGCTTCAGTAGTTGTGACACGTGGGCTCAGTAGTTGTGGCTTGTGGGCTCTAGAGCACAGGCTCAGTAGTTGTGGTGCACCGGCTTAGTTGCTCCGCGGCATGTGGGATCTTCCCAGACCAGGGATCAAACCCATGTCCCCTGCATGGGCGGGCAGATTCTCAGCCACTGCGCCACCAGGGAAGTCCCCATCAGCAAGTCTTAGTAGGATCTATGTTTAGACATATCCCAAATCCTTCCACTTCTTTCCATCTCCATTGTTACTAATTTTGTCTATCATTGTCTATCATTGTCTGGGCTATTTCAATGGCGTCATTCTGTCTTCTACAATCCATTCTCCTTCTTGCAGTCAGAGGGGTCTTTAAGAAATATAAACTGTAGATCTAGTTGCTTACCTGCTTAAGAGCCTTCAATGGCTTCCCAATCTTCAAATAAAACCCAAACTTCTTACTAGGGCCCATGAGGCCTATCTGGTCCCAGCCTACTCCTCCAGCCCCTCCTCATGCTACTTTTCCCTTATTACGTTCCAAGCCATGCTGGTCCCCTTTCCACTCCTTAAATCTACCAAATGCTTTCCTGCCTGAGGGTCTTTGCACACACTATTCCCTCTGCCTGTAACTTTTTTACATCCTCGTGTCCACAGCTGCTTCCTTCTCAAGTTTCAGATTTCGCCTTAAGTGCTGCTACTGCAAACAGTCACTCCCCCATCCCAAGTTATTCAATATCCATTCAATAAAGTGAATTAATCCATTATGTATTTTTTATTACCTTTCAAGCAGTTATTACAAAATGTAATTATCTTGCTTCTTAGTTTCCTGTTATTACGCATCTTGCCCCACTAGCATATGTGAGGGCAGACACCTCATCTGTCTTATTGATGTCTGTACCCCAGGACTTAGCACAGTGCTTGGCACGTGGCACAGGCACAATAAATTTCTGCTGAAGAAACCAGCGAATGGATACCCATAATCTTCAGGTCCCAGACTCCTCAATGCACCCATAGTGGGTGATGATGACAGATGCCCTTCCAGCTCTGACATTTTAAGATGCCCCAGACTCTGCACCATTAAAATATCAATTCACAGTGGGCCACTGGGAATAACATGAGTCAGGGGATTATTACTATCTTAGTGCTTCTGTGACCATAATAGGCCTTTTTTGGTAGAGGGACACTGATTTCTTAAATGTCAGTGCCAGAAAGGAACTTACAGACAATGAAAGCACAATCTCTTCATTTGTCAAGTAAGAAATAAACCTTTAAATTTTATCATCCACTGACCACTGTCCCTTGCCACTGAGACACGTTAAAAGTTACAGAACACAGGACCATTCTTGCTGAGAGAGTCAAACCACCTTGTTCCACTGGTAAAAAATATTGCCTTTCTCTTGGGCCTGGTATGAGTGCCCTGATGCTTAGTCAAATGTTCTGGCCATGACCTGTACTTTCTGGTACAAAAGAAGTAGAAGGGAAGGGATCATACCTTATGATTTTCACTGGAAGCCTTGAGGTTGGCAGAAAGGCTGATCTTAAAGAATTTGTGATGATACTCTCTTACACATGATAGCAAAGGGAAATTGAGTTATTTAGAAAAGTTTACACCCACTCAAAATAGATATGGCTTCGTGCTCATCGTTCGTTGTCTATCAGGAGAGTATAGAGGAAAAAGTCTGAAACTGAGTTGTCAAAGATTATTAGGAAGAAGAGATAAAAGACTAAAAGAAAAGGAAGAAGGAAAAGTTGAAAGTACAAGCTACTATCTGAGATTAATTTGAAACCCCAAGGTCCAAGGAAGAGAGGACTGGTAAAAAGAGGACTGAGTCTCCACTTGGGATCCATGCCTCTCTCTGCCAAGAATTTGGTATGTGACAACGTGCAAACTCCATCTTCTCTCTGGTCCTCTGTAAAATGAAAACGGTGGAGCAAATGGTCTTGAAGTAATTTCTAGAGTCCTGTTTATTTGTTGCTTTTTGATTCAAAACCACAGACAGATCCCCAAATAGAACTGAGAGCGGGCTCTGACGTCCTTTCAGTTATGTGCCAATTTATTCAAAATCATTTGGGGACTTTGAAGCCTGATGGCCCAGAGTGACAGACTGAAATAACAACCAGCAAAAAGCAGAGCTGCTTCTTTTTTTTTTTTTTTTTTTTTTTGTGGTATGCGGGCCTCCCTCTTTTGTGGCCTGTCCCGTTGGACGTCCTTTCAGTTATGTGCCAATTTATTCAAAATCATTTGGGGACTTTGAAGCCTGATGGCCCAGAGTGACAGACTGAAATAACAACCAGCAAAAAGCAGAGCTGCTTCTTTTTTTTTTTTTTTTTTTTGTGGTATGCGGGCCTCCCTCTGTTGTGGCCTCTCCCGTTGCGGAGCACAGGCTCCGGACGCACAGGCTCAGTGGCCATGGCTCACTGGTCCAGCCGCTCCGCGGCATGTGGGATCTTCCCGGACCGGGGCACGATCCCGCGTCCCCTGCATCGGCAGGCGGACGCGCAACCACTGCGCCACCAGGGAAGCCCAGAGCTGCTTCTTTTTACTTAGGTAGTTAGCTCTGCATGTAAAGTTCCCGATGACACCTAAACACCATCCCATTTTTTTTTCCACCAGAGCCTAAAGTTCAAAACACTTTGGATTGAAAAACCAATAATAAAAGCCCTTACATTTGTATATATGCCTTTTGAAGCTTATAAAGTACTTTCTCTGATTTTATTTCATGTAAGTCTCACAAACAAATGTGAGAGTTGTTATTCTTCTCAGATTGCCAGTGAGGAAACTAAGACTCTGAGGAATGAAGTGATTTGCCCAAGGTCACCTGGGGTGCCCATCACACCTTGTTTGTTTTCTTCTCCTTTCTGCATACTTCCTCTGCTCTGCTCTGCATCATGGGGACCTCCACCCTGCAGGTTCCCTACCCTGTTGCTTCAGGGAAAGTTTGGCTAATGGTAATCTATGATAGAAGACGAGAGGTGAGGAGGGGAGAAGTGGCTGTTTCTCCTCTCTGCCTTCTGTGGTATCTTCGGCAAATGGCTTCATGTGTTCTGTGCCTCAAGCTCCTGCCAAATAAGCGCCCTGGCTTCTGGGATCTTGTAACACCACCTTCTCCTGTGTCCCTCCAGACCCAGGAGCAGCAGCATCTTCCTGCTGTGCTAATCTCTGGTTCCTCACCATCCTCTGTTTGGCTTTGCAGCTCTTCTATCACCTGTGCATCCAAGTCCTTATATTAAATTTCTTATTTTGAAAGATCTAGAGTGGTTTCCATTTCCTGGTTGGACCCAGTCCAAATCCCCTGGCTGGGTAGTCACTACTATGAGGAGCTATAAGCATGGCAGAAATAGCCTGAGATAGCATATCATACTAGTGTATGTGTGTGCATTTCATTATTAAATGGTGAGAGCCTTTTCACCCAGGAACCGAGTTTATACAGCTTTAGGTCTTGAGGTTCTAGCACAGCGCCTGGCACTCAGCAGACACCAGTACAGTAAATGTTTGTTGACCTAATATATTTGTTTGGTAAAACAAACCCAGCCAGAGTGGCTGTTTAGTTTATCTCTATATCTCTACTTGTCTATTTAGACATAAGAATACAGGTCCTTCCAGTCTATAAAATGTACCAGTGAGCCATTCGGCCACACTCTACAAAGCCACACAGGGAACTGCATTATTTGCAATTTCTATGGGATATTTCTGACTTTGAACCATAATAGTTATTTCAGATGGGAAGATATAAATGAGTTGAAACTTGGAAAAATATACAATTGGCCAAAAAAGAAAGTGGATGAAAACCATGGGAAAACAGGAAAAAAGTTTTTTCTAATTATGTTAGTTTTCATATGATTATATAGGCCGAGTTTAACTGAGTATAATGCTGGACTGGGATTGGAAGATTGGGTGTTTGTGTCAGCTCTGCCACTAACCAATTTTGTGGCCTTGGGCAAGTCATTTCTCTCTGGCTCTTGGTTTCCTTCTTGGTAAAATGAAGTAAGATTAAATGATCTCTTGCTAAAATATCCAATAGCTCATCAGTGACTAGAGAAGCGAGCCCAAATTTATTGTCATATAAAATAAGACCTCACCTAGTCTGACCCTAACTTACCTTTCTACTTTCTAGCCTCACCTCATTCACCAACCCTCTATGCTGCCTGCTTAGCCAGCTCCTTACAGACCTTGACCTTTAATCCTGTTTTCTCTATTTGCAATTCTCTTCTCTGCTCTCTTCACCTCACTACCTGATGTAACTCAGCTTAAATTTCCTTCTGTTTCACAGTGGTCTCATGTTCCCCTTCCTGATGGGATAAAAAGAATAAGATTCCTTGTCCTGAAGAGGCAATGTGGGGTGCTGGTTAAGAGAGTGGACTTTGGGGCCAGAATGAGTGTGTTTAAGCTCTGGGCCTGCAATTTACTAGCTGTGTGACATTTGGAAAGCTACTTGCTGACTATGCCTCAGTGTTTTCATCTGCAAAGTCCTGATCATAATAGTACCCACATGAAATTTCTTATGTGGAAAGACCTAAAGTGATTCCCATTTTCCTGGTTGGGCACAGACTAAATTACCTGGCTGGGGAATAATAACTAGTATGGGAGCCATAAACATGGCAGAAATGGACTAAGACAGTATATTAGATATATGGGTGTGTGCATTTTCTTATTAGGCAGAACAAGTATTTCCACTCTGATCTAAGCTTATATATTTTTGGACCTCTGGGCTTAAGCATAGTGATTGACATGGCAGGCACTAATGAAGGTTTGCTGAATTTAATCCTGACAAGGATTAAATTAGATAATACATTCTGTGCTTGTCAGTGTACGTGGCACGCAGAGATGCTTGGTGATACAGCTATTATGAATATTAACCACTATCTGTTCTCCACAAGGTTTTTACTTTCCTGTATTACAGCAGTTATTACATTGTCTTATCATTCCATTTTTGGGCACATCCATCCCTTTCATTAAACTGTGAGCTAGTCAAGACTGTTACTGACTGAATTGTGTGCCCCTCAAATTCATATGCATTGTGTACCCCCAAATTCATATGCTGAAGTCTAAACCCTCACTATCTCAGAATGTGGCTATGTTTGGAGGTGAAGCTTTTGATGAGGTAATTAAGTTAAAATTAGTCCACTAGGGTAGAACCTAATCCAGTCTGACTGGTGTCCTTCTAAGAAGAGATTAGGACACACAGATAGACACCAGGGATGTGGGTATACAGAGGAAATAACATGTGACGAGGCAGGAAGGTGGCCTTGGAGGAAGTCAGCTCTGCCGGCACCTTGATCATGGATGGCCAGTTTCTAAAACTGTGAGAAAATATCTGTTGTTTAAAGCACCTAGTCTGTGGTATTTGTGATGGCAGCCCTAGAAAACTAATACAGAGACTGTGTTTTTATTCATTTATTCAACAGATATTTATGGAGCATCTATTACGTACCAGGCACTGATCTGTGAAATAGGGTATAGAGTGCTGAGAAAACAAGGAAAGAAAAAGGGCTTCTGCTCTCAGGAAACTTATAGCCTAGTGGGAGAGATGGACAATCAAAAGATCACATGAGTAGTGTGGTAAGAATGAGGGAGAGGTTGCTGTGCTCTGCGGGTGCGTGATGCTGGATGGGGGTGGGGGATGGTAAGAGAGGGCTGTTTAGTTGAATGTACTGTTTTATCCTCAGCACAGTTGCTGCAGTGCTGTGCTCACAGCTGATAACTGTAAATCTTGGTTGGCTTTTGTTGAAGGCTACGATCTCTCAATTCTCTACGTGGAATAACTAGAATTTTTAGCACTCAAGGAAAGAGAGCCCACAGGCAGATGCTGCCAAGTGTGACTGTTTATAGGGCCCCAGGAAGCTGGGGCAGTAGAAGGACTGATGGATGAGAAGGACGAGGAAGTTGTTCTCATCTCAGCCCTGCCACAAGCTGGTGGTGTTGGGACCTACTACAATGCCCTTCCCTTGTCTAGACCTCAGTTTCCTCATCTTCAGCAATGATGAGGCTGGGCTGGAGTAGTTCATCTCTAAGATCCCTTCCAGCTGTGTGAAATCTTTTCTGAAATCTAGTTCTTGTAAGACTAGTACTGAAAAGAGGAAGGAAAGGACAGAGGGAGGCAGGGACAGGGGAGGGGTAAGCGGAAAGAAGCTCCACCATTATTTGCTACGGGACCCTGGGCAAGAGGTTGCCCCTGATCTGAACCTCAGTTTCCTTTTTCTTAAAGTGAGCAAGTTACTTATGTTTAATATTCCTTTCAGTTCATGAAGATTTTATAAGTCTATGAGTATTTGGAATTCTTGAATCTTCCCTGAGCATTAATTTCAACAGGAAAACACCCTTGGGTTAAGAGTCTGCATTGAAGGTAACCCTGACGGCCTGGCCTCTGTTTCCCTATGCACTCCATTCAGTTGTGAACACTTACATTGGCTTATCTTTCAAACAGGAAGTTTTAGAAACACAACTCTTTTTTTTTTTTTTTTTTTTTTGTGGTATGCGGGCCTCCCTCTGTTGTGGCCTCTCCCGTTGCGGAGCACAGGCTCCGGACGCGCAGGC